>NC_053036.3:104543232-104846262 GCF_002575655.3 Aegilops tauschii subsp. strangulata | reverse complement strand
CTTGTATTATGATGCTTGTATGACTTATTTTATTTTTAGAGTTGTGTTGTGATATCTTCCTGTGAGTCCCTGATCTTGATCGTACACGTTTGCGTGTATGATTAGTGTACGATTGAATCGGGGGCGTCACAAGTTGGTATTAGAGCCGACTGCCTGTAGGAATCCCCCTTTCCAACTCCTTGGCCGAAGTCGAGTCTAGTCATTGCAAAACTTTTACTAACATGGCTGTGTGGCTTACGGGCCCACGTCGCCATTGGGTGGTATTAGGATCTGTTACTCCTCGATCTTTACTCTGGGACTCTAATCTCTCTTCTATTCGGGTTAAATGAATTTTGCTAACTCTAACATTAGGATCTCGTGATCGCATCCACCCGGAGAGCCCCTTATTGCAGAGGATCGCCTGCTGCATCAGAAGATTCTGAAGATACTCTTTGATGTTCTCCCGAGAACTTGTGTTCATCGCGTTTGCAATTCCCCTTCCACCGTCAACCCTTATGGATAACTACATGCAGTTGTCATTCTTACATTCATCCCCAGTTGGTCTTGTTATTACAAGATACTCCCAAATACTCGTCGTTGTTTCGATAATCCTTTGAGCTTACTGCCTTGCTGTTCTTTGTCACCTGAATACCCCTACGGAAATTCTCACACTTATCGAGTATCCGCCCATCCCCAGTTGTTTATGTGTTTCACTAAGGTCTTCGAAATAATATTCGATCTTCCAAAAATCCTTAGCAACTTATTGCTCTTGAAATTCTTGCTTGCTTGCATTATGGTTAATCCCATAAGTATACTGATCTTATTGGCAGCCTTTGTCACTATCATTTTGAGTCCATTGATTCAATACGTTGCGAATGTTCACAATCATCGGTTGATCCTTTTAAATTATCTTTCCGGCTCATATGTCATTTTGAACATGAGCTGGTCCTCGACTAATCAAATTGCCATCGATTGTACCCCTAAGCCTATTCAACTTATCCATCCTTGATGAGAGCGTTTGCTTCTGATCCCTTGATTTGGAAATCTTAATTCCTTTTGCATTTGAGCTTGTATTAGTTAGTTTTTTTCTATAGTCTGTTCTCCTTGCATTCTTCTTCTGGTTGAGTATCGAAGCTCACATCAGATCCCTTGTGGACCACCAAAATACTTTATTGGATTTTATCCGACACCGTCCTTCATATTCGATAACCTTGTGAGCCTTTCCTCGGATACATAATGCCTTTGGTAAATTGTATCCCCCGCTTTTGTCAACCATGCTCTGCTCCCGAGCTTGAGTTATTCGCTCCTGAAGTTTGTGGTATATGTTCCTAAGATGCCCCGATGGGTTGAACCAACGCCTTCCCTAATCAGTGAGAACCCAAAAGATTTCACGGGTCATACTTATCTGGTATTGCACCAGGTAAAACTTTCAACAACTAATGTCATTTTCGAAATATGAGAGGTGAATGGAAGGTTATGCATTGAGGAAGTGGGATTCGACCTTGAACCTTTGTGTTCATGCCCATAGACACGATGTAGATCCTACCATGGAAGCTTCTTGTAATAATATCCTCTTGTATCGGTGAATTGATCCTTTGCAATCGTGGTTTCGACCATATGTTCTTCTTTGATCCCATTTCTCGGGCAAGTTTAAACACTTGTCTTCTGTGGATCAATACACCAGTCCAACCTTTACTTTGATCTGTCGTCGAGTATTACACCCTGGTATCTCGAGATTATCACGGAACTGCATAACTTCTTATGAGTTCTCCATCAAGTACTATATTCTCACTGATTCCAATTTTTCACAGGCTCTGAGTCATTAAACACTCTAGAAACACCGATAACTAAATCGAGTCCGCATCACGATTAAACAACTGTTGGTAGTCTTCTTTGCTTACGAGTTTGTACTCGATCACGTCATTTCTAGCCTGATTGGCTATTTCAGTATCGTGCTGATTTTAACTGTGCTACCTGGTCCTTATTTCCGGAGGACCACTTTCGGCGATGAGCTAAGCTTACGTCGATCTTCCTTGTCTTATCGTTTCACCTCGAACAACAAGCTTGATTCCGAGTTGGTGTCGTATCCATGGTTCTAATAATCTTTCTCTGCATTAGTCCTGTTGCTTGATGTAGCCGCTGTTCAATTGCTTCTTCGTGGAGCCTCTCGACAAAATTTGTCCTAATCATCATCAGCATTCTGAGCTCTTCCAGGATATCAATTGAATTCATGATGAGAAGTACCATCCTTGCCCTCGATGATTTGTGTTGTCATCGACCACTTTATTGCCTTCCCTCCGACACAAACTTGTTCATGTTTTGTGTTGTACCTTGAGTTCCTTGCTATCCAGCTTCTGTTGCTTTCTACCTTGGAGTATTACCATCTTTGATGTCAAGGATGTTGTGAGAATTGCTCCACCCATCATTTCTTGAAATAGTAATACTTCTCGCCATCTCTGTTCATTTCTTGGTCCCCGTGTTGTTTCTACCCGGAATACCGACAATTGAACTATGAGGTGTGAATTCGAAACTTCTAGCAGCCCCATTTTCTTTATAGTGAATGGTCGATAGTTTCATTCTTTGTGTATTGGTTATCATATCACCATGCTAACATTGATCATGCTACCTAAAGCCCATATTTCGGGTGCACCTTCCAACCAGTGTTTGCTCGTGGATGTTCTCCTCGAGCATACATCATTATATCATTTGATATGACAAATGTTATTTCCTTGTTCACATAATTGTGGAACTCCATCTTCTTGGAAATTTCGAGGAATTGTCGCTGGGTCCATCAGCCACCTCCTCACCTCTCTTTGATTTAATGATGAACTCTTGTTTCGGAACTCACTTCCATAGTTCAATTCCCGAGAATCTTGCGATGTCATCTTGTCAATTTGTGTCACGCCCTTTTCTTCTCAGGCATCCTGAGTCTGAGGTATCCTGACACCAATCAGATCTGAATCTCGGTCAGGAATGATGGTTGGAACATATTTCCAAGAGTTATAACATTGTTCTTTATATGAGCCGGTAAGGTGATGTCATGCCTAGCACACCTGGCCGAAGGGCCTATTGTTATAGTATCCTTTTTAACAAGTTTAACCATTCTTCCATGAGGAAATTGTAAGACTTATTCTATGAGTTGTTCCTGATGGATCCTTTGTGTATCCAAAGTCTGACCTTTGAAGACCATGTCAATGCTATCTCGAAGCATGTCTATGGTACTCCGTTTTTTTTTCAACAAGAACATTTGAAGCTCAATGCTAAATGTTTCTTGCTCAATTAACCAAAGTGCCGTTGCCTGGGTAATGTCATGAAAATTCTCTCCCCTTTTCCTGAAGGGTTTTCTACTTCATATCCTGCCATGGATATCATGCTCTGCCTGTCCTTGGGAAGGGTATACCCCTGGTATATGTGTCAAACACATTTTCCTTTGCATTGTTCTGTTTGACATGATGATCACATTTTCCTTTCCATTGATTTTTTAACCTTGTGATCCATATGATCTAAGCAGTAATGTTCTTCTGCTTATGTAAACACCTTGGTGTACAAACGTGTCAGTAAGACCCTGTTGCATTTGTCGATAGCATCCCGGTAACCACCGATGAACGATAACTTTGCCTATTGGTCCGCCTTGTTCAACGAGCAGGAAAATGATTCCCTTCGTCCCTCGCCCTTGGTACCAATGTTGTTGCCGACATAACCGACAGACTATCCTCTGACTTGCCATGCTTACATGGTCGTGCAAGACATCACCGCCCTTCCTACTGTTAATCCACATGGTGGGCCCATAACCCACAGTCCGCAGGATCGAAACCTGACTCTCCTGTACACCCCTGTTTCTAAGGTTGTTCCTCGCACGTGGCCTCATATGTAATTCATCAGTCACCTTTCGAGGGATCATCAATTCTGCTATCAAACACAATACTTATCCCCGTTGCTTTGAACCCCTTTCACGCCCTGTTTCAGGCATCGAGCGATTGCCTACCCGCTCGAAACCTCCCATGATACCTCCCTACTTTGCTCTCGATATTTTCCTAAGTTTCTATTCGAGAGTTACTTTCCGCCACATTCCCTGATGTTATGGACCAGATAGTCAACCTTGCAGAGGTCTCTTCTCTCGGAATACCCCCTTATTATTCCTTCGTAAGTACGATGGAGTTCCCGAAGACAGGATGCCAGCTTCATCGTGATGACCTGAAGCAGGAAAATGAAGACATCAACGTAATGGATCAACCGCTTCGAGAAGAGCAACCAAGATCGAGAACGCTCGTTAGAATTTCGTAACCAAATCCCTTTCCCGTCACTTCCCCTCTTAAATCTCGGGACGAGATTTCTTGTAGTGGAGGAGAATTGTGACGCCCGGATAATTAAGCTACAGTAACCCTCTACTAATGATGCCACGTCACCTCGATTTCTGTTAATAAACTCGCGTTAGTTCAAAACGATTCAAATTCAAATTTTAATTAAAGGCAAACAATAAAAGTTTTCAAATATTAAAACTAAAATGTTCGGTGTGAGCCAAATAATGCATAGGTAATTATGGCGGAGAACCACACTTTTATGAAATGTTTAAATACTCTAAAATGATTTAAACCATAGCAAAAACAATTATATAAATGCCTTTGGTATTTTATAAATTGCTAAACTATTTTAATTCGTGGTAAAACTTTTTTATGTCAGTGGGTTATTCTGGAACATTATTTTAGGGGCTATTGTCATATTTTACTAAAACTAAAATTAATGTGTAACTAAAATAAAATAGAAACAAAAAAATTAAATAAAAAGAAAAGAACAAAACAGAAAACAAAAGAAAGACCCCATCCCTTTCCCTGTTCCCGTGGGCCTCGGCCCACCCGAGCCAACCCACGCAGCTGTGGGGATAAGACCAAGCCCCCCGTCTCTCGGCCTCGTCAGCACCCCGAGATCTTTTCCTCCCCCCGCTCGTTCCCCTCTCACTCTCGCGCTCTCTCCTCCTTGGATGCAACCGTCGTCGTGCACTCCGAGATCCCGCGGCCACCGTCGTTTCCTTGACTGCAGCTCGTGTGCACGAGCTCTGCCTCGCTCACCTCCGTCGAGCTGGCGCCCTGCATCGTCTCGGGGAGCAGCGCATCGACCTCGTCGTCTCCGTCAACACCCGCGGCCACCGGAACCTCGCCGTCGACCCCCTCGACTCCGCCACCCCCTGGCTTCCCGAGCACCTCATCCGAATCCGCTGTGAGCCTCCCCTTCAAACCTCCCTGCCTCCCCCTCGTTCAGTCGCCGTAGTCACCGCCCGTTTCCTCCCGTGGCCATGCCTGGAGCACTGCTCCCGCACACGTTCGCGCACCGCCCGTGCCTACATCCACCTGCGCGTGCGTGCCTGACGCTGGTCACCATGGCCACGCCCGAGTCTGCCCCGCCCGCATCTGGCCGCGCCACGCTCTCCCTGCCTGGGCCTGAAGCTGCTCGCATTGCCGCCTCGTGCGCGCTAAAGCGCATTCCCTTGGGCCTTGCCTCTGCCCGCTCCGCGCCACGCACCGAGACGGCTACCGCTGGCTGTCGCTGCTTCTGCTTTCCGCTGCCGTCTGCCACTACTAACCGCTGCTACCTGCTATTGCTTCGCCGCCGCGCCCCTAGCTCCGGATGCCGCCCCGATCGACGATTGCCGCCGCTGCGCCCTCCATGTGCCCGTGCCTCCGGCCTCTCCCCCTGCAGCCCAGTCTCGCCCTGCTCGGCGCCTCCACTCGGGACCGCCCGCGGCCACCACCGCCGGCCACCTCAGCCACTTGCGCCCGCCTCCGACGCGCCGCCTCCCGCTCGTCCCTGCAGCCGCCGGCCACCGCAGCCACCTGCGCCTGCCTCCGACGCGCCGCCTCCCGCTCGTCCCTGCAGCTGCCGCCCCGCCGTTGCCTCGTCACGCCGCCCTCATCCGCGCTTGGCCGCGCCCCGGCTCGCCAGCGCGCCCACGCCCCACTGCTCCCGCTGCCCCGCCGCGCCGCCCCGCTCCGGCCACGGTCGCCGGCATTGGGCCACGCGCCGGCCCCTTCCTCCCTGGCCACGCGCTCACGCACCGGCGCACGCGCCCGCACCACCAGGGCGAAGCCCCGGTTAGCCCCGCGCCCACACCCGCTAAGGAGCGCCCGCTAGGCCCCTGTGCCTATGGCACGTGGGGCCCGCCCTGGAACGTTTTTATATAAAAAATATATAAATAAATAAATAAATAAAATATCAATTAATTAATTAGTTAATTAACTTAATTAATCTAGTTTAATTAAACATAATCAATCCTGCTTAATTAAAACCTAATTAACATGTTTAGTCTATGACAGGTGGGTCCCACTGGACCCACAGGCCAGGTTAGACTCCAGTCAACCACACTGTTGACTGCTGACGTCACGCCTACGTCATGCTGACGTCATCCCATAATATTCTGGATAATGTTGATTTAAATTAATTAAATAAATTCTAGAAAATGATTTAAAACTTTGAAAATTAATAGAAAATAAACCGTAGCTCAGATGAAAATGTTTTCTACATGAAAGTTGCTCAGAACGAAGAGACGAATCCGAATACGCAGCCTGTTCGTCCGCCACACATCCCTAACATAGCAAACACATAACTTTCCCTCTCCGGTTCATATGTCCGAAAACGCGAAACACCGGGGATACTTTCCCGGATGTTTCCCCCCCTTCGCCGGTATCACCTCCTACTGCGTTAGGCTACCTCTAGCACCGCGTATTGCCATGTTAAGCTTTGTGATGCTTTGATTGCTCTGTTATTTATTGTGTTCCCCCTCCGTTACTTCTTTCTGGTAGACACCGAGACCGACGCCGCCGCTACCCAGTACGACTACGGTGTTGACGACCCCTCCTTCTCGGCTGAGCTTCCAGGCAAGCCCCCCCTTGATCACCAGATATCGCCTATTCCTTCTCTCTATTGCTTGCATTAGAGTAGTGTAGCATGTTACTGCTTTCGGTTAATTCTATTCTGCTGCATAGCCTGTCATTGTTGCTACAGTTGTTACCTTTACCTGCTATCCTAATGCTTAGTATAAGATGCTAGTGTTTCATCAGTGGCCCTACACTCTTGTCCGTCTGCCATGCTATACTACTGGGCCGTGATCACTTCGGGAGGTGATCACGGGTATATGCTATATACTTTATACTGTTACATTACTTATGATACTGTTCGGAGATGGGGGCAGGTGGCTCCATCTCGGTAGAGGTGGGCCTGGGTTCCCGACGGCCCCCGACTGTTACTTTGTGGCGGAGCGACAGGGCAGGTTGAGACCACCTAGGAGAGAGGTGGGCCTGGCCCTGGTCGGCGTTCGCGGTTACTTCATAATAACACGCTTAACAAGATCTTGGTATTTGATCTGAGTCTGGCCACTGGCCTATACGCACTAACCAACTACACGGGAACAGTTATGGGCACTCGGCGTCGTGGTATCAGCCGAAACCTTCGTGACGTCAGCGACTGAGCGGCGCGTGCCGGATTGGACCGTACGCCTGCGCTTGTATTAAGGGGGCTAGGTCTGCTTCCGGCCGCCCTCGCAACGTGCAAGTGTGCAATGGGCAATGGGCCCAGACCCCTACGCCATAGGATTTAGACCGGCGTGCTGACCTCTCTGTTGTGCCTAGGTAGGGCTGCGACATGTTGATCTTCCATGGTCGGGCATGACCCAGGAAAGTGTGTCCGGCCAAAGGGAATCGAGCGTGTTGGGTAATGTGGTGCACCCCTGCAGGGAAGTTTATCTATTCGAATAGCCGTGTCCCTCGGTAAAAGGACAACCCGGAGTTGTACCTTGACCTTATGACAACTAGAACCGGATACTTAATAAAACACACCCTTCCAAGTGCCAGATATAACCCGGTGATCGCTCTCACACAGGGCGACGAGGGGAGGATCGACGGGTAGGATTATGCTATGCGATGATACTTGGTGAACTTACCATCTACTCTCTTCTACATGCTGCAATATGGAGGCTGCCAGAAGTGTAGTCTTCGACAGGACTAGCTATCCCCCTCTTATTCTGGCATTCTGCTGTACAGTCCACCGATATTGGCCCTTTACACAGATACCGGATACGTCCATTTTGCATCATGCTTTTATATCGATATTTATTGCATTATGGGCTGTTATTACACATTATGTCACAATACTTATGCCTATTCTCTCTTATTTTACAAGGTTTACATAAGGAGGGAGAATGCCGGCAGCTGGAATTCTGGGCTGGAAAAGGAGCAAATATTAGAGACCTATTCTGCACAACTCCAAAAGTCCTGAAACTCCACGAAAGCTATTTTTGGAAATAATAAAAAATATTGAGTGGAAGAAATACGTCAGGGGGGCCTCCACCTGTCCACGAGGGTGGGGGCGCGCCCTACCCCCTGGGCGCGTCCCCCTGCCTCGTGGGCCCCCTGTTGGCCCTTCGGTGCCCATCTTCTGCTATATGAAGTCTTTCGTCCGAAGAAAAATCAGAAGCAAGCTTTCGGGAGGAGACTCCGTGCCACGAGGCGGAACCTTGGCGGAACCAATCTAGGGCTCCGGTAGAGCTGTTCTACCGGGGACACTTCCCTCCGGGAGGGGGAAATCATCGCCATCGTCATCACCAACGCTCCTCTCATCGGGAGAGGGTAATCTCCATCAACATCTTCACCATCACCATCTCCTTTCAAACCCTAGTTCATCTCTTGTATCCAATTCTTGTCTCATAGTCTGGGATTGGTACCTGTAGGTTGCCAGTAGTGTTGATTACTCCTTGTAGTTGATGCTAGTTGGTTTATTTGGTGGAAGATCATATGTTCAGATCCTATTTGCATATTAATACTCCTCTGATTATGAACATGAATATGCTTTGTGAGTAGTTACGTTTGTTCCTGAGGACATGGGAGAAGTCTTGCTATTAGTAGTCATGTGAATTTGGTATTCGTTCGATATTTTGATGAGATGTATGTTGTCTATCCTCTAGTGGTGTCATGTGAACGTCGACTACATAACACTTCACCATTATTTGGGCCTAGAGGAAGGTATTTGGAAGTAATAAGTAGATGATGGGTTGCTAGAGTGACAAAAGCTTAAACCCTAGTTTATGCGTTGCTTCGTAAGGGGCTTATTTGGATCCATATGTTTCATGCTATGGTTAGGTTTACCTTAATACTTTTGTTGTAGTTGCGGATGCTTGCAATAGAGGTTAATCATAAGTGGGATGCTTGTCCAAGTAAGGGCAGAACCCAAGCACCGGTCCACCCACATATCAAATTATCAAAGTACCAAACGTGAATCATGTGAACGTGATGAAAACTAGCTTGACGATAATTCCCATGTGTCCTCGGGAGCGCTTTTCTCTATATAAGAGTTTGTCCAGGCTTGTCCTTTGCTACAAAAAGGATTGGGACACCTTGCTGCACTTTATTTACTTTTGTTACTTGTTGCTCGTTACAAATTATCCTATCACAAAACTATCTGTTACCTATAATTTTAGTGCTTGCAGAGAATACCTTGCTGAAAACCGCTTATCATTTCCTTCTACTCCTCGTTGCGTTTGACACTCTTACTTATCGAAAGGACTACGATAGATCCCCTATACTTGTGGGTCATCAAAGACTCTTTTCTGGCGCCGTTGCCGGGGAGTGAAGCGCCTTTGGTAGGTGGAATTTGGTAAGGAAAAATCTATATAGTGTGCTGAAATTTACTGTCACTTGTTACTATGGAAAGTAATCCTCTGAGGGGCTTGTTCGGGGTATCTTCACCCCGACCAGTAGAGCAATGAGTTGCTCCTCAACCTACTGAACCTATTGAAAATGAAAATGTCTACTTTGAAATTCCTTCGGGTATGTTAGAAAAACTGCTAGCTAATCCTTTTGCAGGAGACGGAACAAAGCATCCTGATGAGCACCTAATCTATGTGGATGACGTTTGTGGATTATTTAAGCTTGCAGGTATACCCGGTGATGTTATTAAGAAGAAGGTCTTCCCTTTATCTTTGAAGGGAGATGCATTGACATGGTATAGTCTATGTGATGATACGGGATCATGGAACTACAAACGATTGAAACTGGAATTTCTTCAGAAATTTTATCCTATGCATCTTGTTCATCGTGATCGCAATTATATATATAATTTTTGTCCTCACAAAGGAGAAAGCATCGCTCAAGCTTGGGGGAGGCTTAAATCAATGTTATTTTCATGCCCCAATCATGAGCTCTCAAGAGAAATGTTATTCAAAAATTTTATGCTTGGCTTTCTGATAACAATCGCACCATGCTCGATACTTCTTGTGCTGGCTCTTTATGATGAAGACTATTGCATTCAAATGGGATTTATTGGAAAGAATTAAACGCAACCCTGAAGATTGGGATCTCGACGAAGGTAAGGAGTCAGGCATGACACCTAAGTTTGATTGTGTTAGATCTTTTATGGATACCAATGTTTTCCATAAATTTAGCACTAAATATGGACTTGACTCTGAGATAGTAGCTTCTTTTTGTGAATCTTTTGCTGCTCATATTGATCTCCCTAAGGAGAAGTGGTTTAAATATCATCCTCCCATAGAAGTAAAAGTAGCTGCACCTATTAAAGTTGAAGAAAAGACTATCACTTATAATGATCCTATTGTTCCTACTTCTTATGTTGAGAAACCACCTTTCCCTGTTAGGATAAAGGATCATGCTAAAGCTTCAACTGTGGTCCGTAAAAGCAATATTAGAACTTATACACCTCCTAAGCAAATTAAAGTTGAACCCAATATTGCTATTGTTAAAGATCTCTTGTCTGATAATATTGATGGGCATGCTATTCATTTCCGTGATGAAACTTCTAGAATTGCCAAACCTTGTGCTAAAGATAAACATAGACCTGTGGTGGGCATACCTGTTATTTCTGTTAAAATAGGAGATCATTGTTATCATGGCTCATGTGGTATGGGTGCTAGTGCTAGTGCAATACCTTTTGAATTATACAAAGAAATTATGCATGATATTGCACCTGCTGAGATAGAAGATATTGATGTCATAATTAAACTTGCCCATATAGATACTATTTCACCAATGGGAATTGTTAGAGATGTTGATGTTTTGTGTGGGAAAACTAAATATCCTGCTGATTTTCTTGTTCTTGGTTCCCCACAAGATAGCTTTTGTCCCATTATATTTGGTAGACCCTTCTTGAACACTGTTAATGCTAGGATAGACTGCGAAAAGGATATTGTTACTATTGGTTTGGGTGATATGTCTCATGAGTTTAATTTTTCTAAATTTCATACACAACACCGTGAAGAAGAATTGCCTAGTAAGGATGAAATAATTGGTCTTGCTTCTATTGCCGTACCTCCTAGTGATTATTTAGAACAATATTTGCTAGACCATGAAAATGATATGTTTATGAATGAAAGAAGGGAAATAGATGAAGTATTCTTTAAACAGGAACCTATCCTGAAACACAATTTGCCTGTTGAAATCCTAGGGGATCCTCCTCCACCCAAGGGTGATCCCGTGTTTGAGCTTAAACCGTTACCTGATACTCTTAAATATGCTTATCTTGATGAGAAAAAGATATATCCTGTTATTATTAGTGCTAACCTTTCAGAGCATGAAGAAGAGAGATTATTGAAAACTTTGAAGAAGCACCGTGCTGCTATTGGATATACTCTTGATGATCTTAAGGGCATTAGTCCCACTCTATGTCAACATAAAATAAATTTGGAGAAGGATGCCAAACCAGTTCGTGATCACCAACGACGGCTGAATCCTAAGATGAAAGAAGTCGTAAGAAAGGAAATACTAAAGCTTCTTGAGGCAGGTATTATTTATCTCGTTGCTGATAGTCAGTGGGTAAGTCTTGTCCATTGTGTTCCTAAGAAGGGAGGTATTACTGTTGTTCCTAATGATAAAGATGAATTGATTCCGCAAATAATTATTACAGGTTATAGGATGGTAATTGATTTCTGCAAATTAAATAAGGCTACTAAAAAGGATCATTACCCCTTACCTTTTATCGACCAAATGCTAGAAAGATTATCTAAACATACACATTTTTGCTTTCTAGATAGTTATTTGGTTTCTCTCAAATACCTATGTCAGCCGATGATCAATCAAAGACCACTTTTACTTGCCCTTTCGGTACTTTTTCTTATAGACGTATGCCTTTTGGTTTATGTAATGCACCTGCTACCTTTCAAAGATGCATGATGGCTATATTCTCTGACTTTTGTGAAAAGATTTGTGAGGTTTTCATGGACGATTTTTCCGTCTATGGATCCTCTTTTGATGATTGCTTGAGCAACCTTGATCGAGTTTTGCAGAGATGTGAAAAAACTAATATTGTCTTGAATTGGGAAAAGTGCCACTTTATGGTTAATGAAGGTATTGTCTTGGGGCATAAAGTTTCTGAAAGAGGTATTGAAGTTGATAAAGCCAAGGTTGATGCTATTGAAAAGATGCCATGTCCCAAGGACATCGAAGGTATAAGAAGTTTCCTTGGCCACGCCGGTTTTACAGGAGGTTCATTAAGGACTTCTCAAAAATCTCTCGGCCTATGACTAATTTATTACAAAAAGACATACCATTTGTCTTTGATGATGATTGTGTAGAAGCATTTGAAATACTTAAGAAAGCATTGATCTCTGCACCTATTGTTCAGCCACCTGATTGGAATTTACCTTTTGAAATTATGTGTGATGCTAGTGATTATGCTGTAGGTGCTGTGCTAGGGCAAAGAGTTGATAAGAAATTAAATGTTATCCAATATGCTAGCAAAACTCTAGACAATACTCAAAGAAATTATGCTACTACTGAAAAAGTATTCTTAGCGGTTGTATTTGCTTGTGATAAGTTCAGACCTTATATTGTTGATTCTAAAGTAACTATTCACACGGATCACGCTGCTATTAAATATCTTATGGAGAAGAAAGATGCTAAACCTAGACTTATTAGATGGGTTCTCTTGCTACAAGAAGTTGATTTGCATATTATTGATAGAAAGGGAGCTGAGAACCCCGTTTCAGACAACTTGTCTAGGTTAGAAAATGTTCTTGATGACCCACTACCTATTGATGATTGCTTTCCTGACGAACAATTAAATGTCATAAATGCTTCTCGTACTACTCCATGGTATGCTGATTATGCTAATTACATTGTTGCTAAATTTATACCACCTAGTTTCACATACCAGCAAAAGAAAAAGTTTTTCTATGATTTAAGACATTACTTCTGGGATGACCCACATCTTTATAAAGAAGGATTAGATGGTGTCATTAGACGTTGTGTACGTGAGCATGAACAGGAACAGATCCTACGCAAGTGTCACTCCGAGGCTTATGGAGGACACCACGCTGGAGATAGAACTGCACATATGGTATTGCAATCTGGTTTTTATTGGCCTACTCTCTTCGAGGATGCCCGTAAGTTTGTCTTATCTTGTGATGAATGTCGAAGAATTGGTAATATTAGTAGACGTCAAGAAATGCCTATGAATTATTCACTTGTTATTGAACCATTTGATGTTTGGAGCTTTGATTATATGGGACCTTTTCCTACCTCTAATGGATATACACATATTTTAGTTGCTGTTGATTACGTTACTAAGTGGGTAGAAGCTATTCCAACTAGTAGTGCTGATCATAACACCTCTATTAAAATGCTTAAAGAAGTTATTTTTCCGAGGTTTGGAGTCCCTAGATATTTAATGACTGATGGTGGTTCACATTTTATTCATGGTGCTTTCCGAAAAATGCTTGCTAAATATGATGTTAATCATAGAATTGCATCTCCCTATCACCCGCAGTCTAGTGGCCAAGTAGAATTGAGTAATAGAGAGCTCAAATTGATTTTGCAAAAGACTGTTAATAGATCTAGAAAGAACTGGTCCAAGAAACTTGATGATGCATTATGGGCCTATAGAACTGCATATAAAAATCCTATGGGTATGTCTCCGTATAAGATGGTTTATGGAAAAGCATGTCACTTACCTCTAGAACTAGAACATAAGGCATATTGGGCCATTAAAGAGCTCAACTATGATTTCAAACTTGCCGCTGAGAAGAGGTTATTTGACATTAGCTCACTTGATGAATGGAGAACCCAAGCCTATGAGAATGCCAAATTGTTTAAAGAAAAAGTTAAAAGATGGCATGACAAAAGGATACAAAAGCGTGAGTTTAATGTAGGTGATTATGTATTACTATACAACTCTCGTTTAAGATCTTTTGCAGGAAAACTTCTCTCTAAATGGGAAGGCCCTTACGTTATCGAGGAGGTCTATCGTTCCGGTGCCATAAAAATCAACAACTTCGAAGGCACAAATGCGAAGGTGGTGAACGGTCAAAGAATCAAACATTATATCTCAGGTAATCCCATAAATGTTGAAACCAATGTTATTGAAACCGTAACCCCGGAGGAATACATAAGGGACACTTTCCGGAATGTTTCAGACTCCGAAAAGGAATAGGTATGTGGTACAGTAAGTAAACCGACTCCAAAACAGTTCTAAGGGCAATATTTCTCCGTTTTGGAATATTTAGAAAAATAGAAAAATAAGAAGCAGTCCGGGAAGGACACGAGGCCTCCACGAGGGTGGAGGGCGCGCCCTACCCCCTGGGCGCGCCCCCCTACCTCGTGGGCACCTCGTGTGCTCTCCGGACTCCGTTTTCTTGCACGTTACGTATTTTGGTCGGTAAAAATTCATTATATAATCTCCCAAAGGTTTTGACCACCGTATCACGCAATTATCCTCTATTCTTGTTTCGAGCTGTTTCTCTGACAGATCTAGACCATCATGACGTCTCCAAGTGCTCCCAAGGACAAGTTCTTCGAGAAGGTCATCAACCCCTACCTCGCGGAGGTGCTGCAACACCCTCAAACCATTGAGATGCGTGATGGGTTGCTGCACATCCGCGATGTTGAGGGACCACGAAGGACCGGAAGCGTGGAGACAAGGCTTGAAGCAATGGAGCAATAAGTTTTCAAGTGCCAGGAGATGGTGGAGCGTGGACTTGACTCCAATCACATAATGATCACGGAGTTCGCCAACAACCACAAGCTGGATGCCAAGGACATTGGGGAGGCCATCTTCAAGCTCCACGAGAAAATCGAGCACCTCCAAGCCCAAATCTATGACCTGCAAAACCAAAACTGTGAGTATGAATATAGATTCAAAAGGATGAGTTTGGCTACAGATTTAAGGATCCCGGAGACTCGATCATCCTTCTATGATGGTGAGCCTATGCCTTGGAAGATGAACGACAAGCCTACATCATCAACAATCCCTTCACCAGCAAAGGAGACATAATCACATGGGTATGGGCACTCCCCTTGGAACCTGCCAAGCTTGGGGGAGATGCCCCGGTATCGTATCACCATCACATCTCCTATCTTTACCGTTTTTCTTAGTTCGATCCTATTAGTAGTATCTTGATCTAGTAGAATAAAGTTTTGGTATGATCTAGTTTTGAGTTTTGCTTTATGATCCCTCTATGTAATCGAGTTCGTGAGCTATATAACAAAAATTAGTGTTGAGTCAAGGGCTTGATTATCTTGCTATGATATTGAGTGAATAAAAGAAAAGAGAAAATAATAAAAAGAAATAAAAAAAGAGATCATATTGATCTTATGAAGAGTAATGACTTCACATAGAAAGAGTATGATGATTAAAAATTGTTGAGAGTTGATAAACATAGTTTTGGTCATCGTTGCAATTAATAGGAAGTAATAAATAAAGAGAGGTTTCACATATAAATATACTATCTTGGACATCTTTTATGATTGGGAGCACTCATTAAAATATGACATGCTAAAGAGTTGATGTTGGACAAGGAAGACAACGTAATGGGTTATGTTTTCTTATATCTGAGATAAAGTATATTGTCATGGATCATCCAACATGTTGAGCTTGCCTTTCCCCCTCATGCTAGCCAAATTCTTTGCACCAAGTAGAGATACTACTTGAGCTTCCAAAAACCGTTAAACCAGTTTTGCCATGAGAGTCCACCATACCTACCTATGGATTGAGTAAGATCCTTCAAGTAAGTTGTCATCGGTGCAAGCAATAAAAATTGCTCTCTAAATATGTATGATTGATTGGTGTGGAGGAAATAAGCTTTATACGATCTTGTGATGTGGAAGAAATAAAAGCGACGGACTGCATAATAAAGGTTCATATCACAAGTGGCAATATAAAGTGACGTTCTTTCGCATTAAGATTTTGTGCATCCAACCGTTAAAGCGCATGGCAATCTCTGCTTCCCTCTGCGAAGGGCATATCTTTTACTATTATCTTCTACCTTATGCAAGAGTCATGGTGATCTTCACCTTTCCTTTTTACATTTTATCCTTTGGCAAGCACAGGATGTTGGAAAGATCCTGATATATATATATATATATATATATATATATATATATATATATATCTAATTGGATGTGGGTTAGCATGAGTTATTATTGTTGACATTACCCTTGAGGTAAAAGGTTGGGAGGCGAAACTATAAGCCCCTATCTTTCTCTGTGTCCGACTAAAACTCCGTAACCACAAGTATTGCGTGAGTGTTAGCAATTATGAAAGACTAAATGATAGTTGAGTATGTGGACTTGCTAGAAAGCTCTGACATAGACTCTTTCTGATGTTATGATAACTTGCAATTGCCTCAATGACTGAGATTATAGTTTGTTAGTTCTCAATAAAGTTTCTGATTCATACTTTGCATTGTGAATAGATTATTACTTGAGCATAAGAAATCATATGACAATATCCATATATGTTGCTGTTATGAGAATAATCATGATGCCCTCATGTCCGTATCTTATTTTATCGACACCTCTACCTCTAAACATGTGGACATATTTATCGTTATCGGCTTCCGCTTGAGGACAAGCGAGGTCTAAGCTTGGGGGAGTTGATACGTCCATTTTGCATCATGCTTTTATACCGATATTTGTTGCATTATGGGTTGTTATTACACATTATGTCACAATACTTATGCCTATTCTCTCTTATTTTACAAGGTTTACATAAGGAGGGAGAATGCTGGCAGCTGGAATTCTGGGCTGGAAAATGAGCAAATATTAGAGACCTATTCTGCACAACTCCAAAAGTCCTGAAACTCCACGAAAGCTATTTTTGGAAATAATAAAAAATAATGAGCGGAAGTAATACGTCAGGGGGGCCTCCACCTGTCCACGAGGGTGGGGGGCGCGCCCTACCCACTGGGCGCGCCCCCTGCCTCGTGGCCCCCTGTTGGCCCTCCGGTGCCCATCTTCTGCTATATGAAGTCTTTCGTCCAAAGAAAAATCAGAAGCAAGCTTTCGGGACGAGACTCCGCCGCCACGAGGCGGAACCTTGGCGGAACCAATCTAGTGCTCCGGCAGAGCTGTTCTGCCGGGGACACTTCCCTCCGGGAGGGGGAAATCATCGCCATCGTCATCACCAACGCTCCTCTCATCGGGAGAGGGTAATCTCCATCAACATCTTCACCAGCACCATCTCCTTTCAAACCCTAGTTCATCTCTTGTATCCAATTCTTGTCTCATAGTCTGGGATTGGTACCTGTAGGTTGCTAGTAGTGTTGATTGCTCCTTGTAGTTGATGCTAGTTGGTTTATTTGGTGGAAGATCATATGTTCAGATCCTATTTGCATATTAATACTCCTCTGATTATGAACATGAATATGCTTTGTGAGTAGTTGCGTTTGTTCCTGAGGACATGGGAGAAGTCTTGCTATTAGTAGTCATGTGAATTTGGTATTCGTTCGATATTTTGATGAGATGTATGTTGTCTATCCTCTAGTTGTCTCATGTGAACGTTGACTACATAACACTTCACCATTATTTGGGCCTAGAGGAAGGTATTTGGAAGTAATAAGTAGATGATGGGTTGCTAGAGTGACAAAAGCTTAAACCCTAGTTTATGCGTTGCTTCGTAAGGGGCTTATTTGGATCCATATGTTTCATGCTATGGTTAGGTTTACCTTAATACTTTTGTTGTAGTTGCGGATGCTTGCAATAGAGGTTAATCATAAGTGGGATGCTTGTCCAAGTAAGGACAACACCCAAGCACCGGTCCACCCACATATCAAATTATCAAAGTACCGAACGCGAATCATATGAACGTGATGAAAACTAGCTTGACGATAATTCCCATGTGTCCTCGGGAGCGCTTTTCTCTATATAAGAGTTTGTCCAGGCTTGTCCTTTGCTACAAAAAGGATTGGGACACCTTGCTGCACTTTATTTACTTTTGTTACTTGTTGCTCGTTACAAATTATCCTATCACAAAACTATCTGTTACCTATAATTTCAGTGCCTGCAGAGAATACCTTGCTGAAAACCGCTTATCATTTCCTTCTGCTCCTCGTTGGGTTCGACACTCTTACTTATCGAAAGGACTACGATAAATCCCCTATACTTGTGGGTCATCAATACCCATGCATATGTAGTGTAGATCCTTGCTTGCGAGTACTTTGGATGAGTACTCACGGTTGCTTTTCACTCTCTTTTCCCCCTTTCCATTCTACCTGGTTGTCGCAACCAGATGCTGGAGCCTAGGAGCCAGACGCCACCGTCGACGACGACTCCTACTACACCGGAGGTGCCTACTGACAACGACCAGGAGTAGTTAGGAGGATCCCAGGCAGGAGGTGATACATCCATTTTGCATCATGCTTTTATATCGATATTTATTGCATTATGGGCTGTTATTACACATTATGTCACAATACTTATGCCTATTCTCTCTTATTTTACAAGGTTTTCATAAGGAGGGAGAATGCCGGCAGCTAGAATTCTGGGCTGGAAAAGGAGCAAATATTAGAGACCTATTCTGCACAACTCCAAAAGTCCTGAAACTCCACGAAAGTTATTTTTGGAAATAATAAAAAATAATGAGAGGAAGAAATACGTCAGGGGGGCCTCCACCTGTCCACGAGGGTGGGGGGCGCGCCCTACCCCCTGGGCGCGCCCCCTGCCTCGTGGGCCCCCTGTTGGCCCTCCGGTGCCCATCTTCTGCTATATGAAGTCTTTCGTCTGAAGAAAAATCATAAGCAAGCTTTCGGGACGAGACTCCGCCGCCACGAGGTCGAACCTTGGCGGAACCAATCTAGGGCTCCGGCAGAGCTGGTCTGCCGGGGACACTTCCCTCCGGGAGGGGGAAATCATCGCCATCGTCATCACCAACGCTCCTCTCATCGGGAGAGGGCAACCTCCATCAACATCCTCACCAACACCATCTCCTCTCAAACCCTAGTTCATCTCTTGTATCCAATTCGTGTCTCATAGTCTGGGATTGGTACCTGTAGGTTGCTAGTAGTGTTGATTACTCCTTGTAGTGGATGCTAGTTGGTGTATTTGGTGGAAGATCATATGTTCAGATCCTTTATGCATATTAATACTCCTCTGATTATGAACATGAATAAGCTTTGTGAGTAGTTACGTTTGTTCCTGAGGACATGGGAGAAGTCTTGCTATTAGTAGTCATGTGAATTTGGTATTCGTTCGATATTTTGATGAGATGTATGTTGTCTATCCTCTAGTGGTGTTATGTGAACATCGACTACATGACACTTCACCATTATTTGGGCCTAGAGGAAGGCATTGGGAAGTAATAAGTAGATGATGGGTTGCTAGAGTGACAGAAGCTTAAACCCTAGTTTATGTGTTGCTTCGTAAGGGGCTGATTTGGATCCATATGTTTCATGCTATGGTTAGGTTTACCTTAATACTTTTGTTGTAGTTGCGGATGCTTGCAATAGAGGTTAATCATAAGTGGGATGCTTGTCCAAGTAAGGGCAGCACCCAAGCACCGGTCCACCCACATATCAAATTATCAAAGTACCAAACGTGAATCATGTGAACGTGATGAAAACTAGCTTGACGATAATTCCCATGTGTCCTCGGGAGCGCTTTTCTCTATATAAGAGTTTGTCCAGGCTTGTCCTTTGCTACAAAAAGGATTGGGCCACCTTGCTGCACTTTATTTACTTTTGTTACTTGTTGCTCGTTACAAATTATCCTATCACAAAACTATCTGTTACCTATAATTTTAGTGCTTGCAGAGAATAACTTGCTGAAAACCGCTTATCATTTCCTTCTACTCCTCGTTGGGTTCGACACTCTTACTTATCGAAAGGACTACGATAGATCCCCTATACTTGTGGGTCATCAAGACTCTTTTCTGGCGCCGTTGCCGGGGAGTGAAGCGCCTTTGGTAGGTGGAATTTGGTAAGGAAAAATTTATATAGTGTGCTGAAATTTACTGTCACTTGTTACTATGGAAAGTAATCCTCTGAGGGGCTTGTTCGGGGTATATTCACCCCGAGCAATAGAGCAAAGAGTTTCTCCTCAACATACTGGACCTACTGAAAATGAAAATGTCTACTTTGAAATATCTTCGGGTATGTTAGAAAAACTGCTAGCTAATCCTTTTGGAGGAGATGGAACAATGCATCCCGATGAGCACCTAATCTATGTGGATGAAGTTTGTGGATTATTTAAGCTTGCAGGTATACCCGATGATGTTATTAAGAAGAAGGTCTTCCCTTTATCTTTGAAGGGAGATGCATTGACATGGTATAGGCTATGTGATGATACGGGGTCATGGAACTACAAACGATTGAAATTGGAATTTCATCAAAAGTTTTATCCTATGCATCTTGTTCATCGTGATCGCAATTATATATATAATTTTTGGCCTCGCGAAGGAGAAAGCATCACTCAAGCTTGGGGGAGGCTTAAATCAATGTTATATTCATGCCCCAATCATGAGCTCCGAAGAGAGATAATTATTCAAAAAATTATGCTCGGCTTTCTGATAACAACCACACCATGCTCGATACTTCTTGTGCTGGCTCTTTTATGATGAAGACTATTGAATTCAAATGGGATTTATTGGAAAGAATTAAGCGCAACTCTGAAGATTGGGCTCTCGATGAAGGTAAGGAGTCAGGTATGACACCTAAGTTTGATTGTGTTAAATCTTTTATGGATATCGATATTTTCTGTAAATTTAGCACTAAATATGGACTTGACTATGAGATAGTAGCTTCTTTCTGTGAATCTTTTGCTACTCATATTGATCTCCCTAAGGAAAAGTGGTTTAAATATCATCCTCCCATAGAAGTAAAAGTAGCTGCACCTATTAAAGTTGAAGAAAAGACTATCACTTATAATGATCCTATTGTTCCTACTGCTTATGTTGAGAAACCACCTTTCCCTGTTAGAATAAAGGATCATGCTAAAGCTTCAACTGTGGTCCGTAAAAGCAATATTAGAACCTATACACCTCCTGAGCAAGTTAAAGTTGAACCTAATATTGCTATTGTTAAAGATCTCTTGTCTGATAATATTGATGGGCATGTTATTCATTTCTGTGATGAAACTTCTAGAATTGCCAAACCTTGTGCTAAAGATAAACATAGACTTGTGGTAGGCATGCCTGTTATTTTTGTTAAAATAGGAGATCATTGTTATCTTGGCTTATGTGATATGGGTGCTAGTGCTAGTTCTATACCTCATGACTTATACAAAGTAATTATGCATGATATTGCACCTGCTGAGATAGAAGATATTGATGTTACCATCAAGCTTGCCAATAGAGATACCATATTACCTATTGAAATTGTTAGAGATGTTGAAGTCTTGTGTGGGAAAACTAAATATCCTGCTGATTTTCTTGTTCTTGGTTCCCCACAAGATAGCTTTTGTCCCATTATATTTGGTAGACTCTTCTTGAACACTGTTAATGCTAAGATAGACTGCGAAAAGGATGTTGTTACTATTGGCTTGGGTGATATGTCTCCTGAGTTTAATTTCTCTAAATTTATTAGACAACACCGTGAAGAGGAATTGCCTAGTAAGGATGAAATAATTGGTCTTGCTTCTATTGTCGTACCTCCTAGTGATCCTTTAGAACAATATTTGCTAGACCATGAAAATGATATGTTTATGAATGAAAGAAGGGAAATAGATGAAGTATTCTTTAAACAGGAACCTATCCTGAAACACAATTTTCCTGTTGAAATCCTAGGGGATCCTCCTCCACCCAAGGGTGATCCCGTGTTTGAGCTTAAACCGTTACCTGATACTCTTAAATATGCTTATCTTGATGAAAAGAAGTTATATCCTGTTATTATTAGTGCTAACCTTTTAGAGCATGAAGAAGAGAGATTATTGAAAACTCTGAAGAAGCACCGTGCTGCTATTGGATATACTCTTGATGATCTTAAGGGCATTAGTCCCACTCTATGCCAACATAAAATAAATTTGGAGAAAGATGCCAAACCAGTTCATGATCACCAACGACGGCTGAATCCTAAAATGAAAGAAGTGGTAAGAAAGGAAATACTAAAGCTTCTTGAGGCAGGTATAATTTATCCCGTTGCTGATAGTCAGTGGGTAAGTCCTGTCCATTGTGTCCCTAAGAAGGGAGGTATTACTGTTGTTCCTAATGATAAAGATGAATTGATTCTGCAAAGAATTATTACAGATTATAGGATGGTAATTGATTTCCGCAAATTAAATAAGGCTACTAAAAAAGATCATTACCCCTTACCTTTTATCGATCAAATGCTAGAAAGATTATCCAAACATACACATTTTTGCTTTCTAGATGGTTATTCTGGTTTCTCTCAAATACCTGTGTCAGCCGATGATCAATCAAAGACCACTTTTACTTGCCCTTTCGGTACTTTTGCTTATAGACGTATGCCTTTTGGTTTATGTAATGCACCTGCTACCTTTCAAAGATGCATGATGGCTATATTCTCTGACTTTTGTGAAAAGATTTGTGAGGTTTTCATGGACGATTTCTCCGTTTATGGATCCGCTTTTGATGATTGCTGGAGCAACCTTGATCGAGTTTTGCAAAGATGTGAAGAAACTCATCTTGTCTTGAATTGGGAAAAGTGCCACTTTATGGTTAATGAAGGTATTGTATTGGGCAATAAAGTTTCTGAAAGAGGTATTGAAGTTGATAAAGCCAATGTTGATGGTATTGAAAAGATGCCATGTCCCAAGGACATCAAAGGTATAAGAAATTTCCTTGGTCACGCCAGTTTTTATAGGAGGTTCATTAAGGACTTCTCAAAAATTTCTCGGCCTCTGACTAATTTATTACAAAAAGATATACCATTTGTCTTTGATGATGATTGTGTAGAAGCATTTTAAATACTTAAGAAAGCATTGATCTCTGCACCTATTGTTCAGCCACCTGATTGGAATTTACCTTTTGAAATTATGTGTGATGCTAGTGATTATGCTGTAGGTGCTATTCTAGGGCAAAGAGTTGATAACAAATTAAATGTTATCCAATATGCTAGCAAAACTCTAGACAATGCTCAAAGAAATTATGCTACTACTGAAAAAGAATTCTGAGCAGTTGTATTTGCTTGTGATAAGTTCAGACCTTATGTTGTTGATTCTAAAGTAACTATTCACACTGATCATGCTGCTATTAAATATCCTATGGAAAAGAAAGATGCTAAACCTAGACTTATTATATGGGTTCTCTTGTTACAAGAATTTGATTTGCATATTAGTGATAGAAAGGGAGCTGAGAACCCCGTTGCAGACAACTTGTCTAGGTTAGAAAATGTCCTTGATGACCCACTACCTATTGATGATAGCTTTCCTGATGAACAATTAAATGTCATAAATGCTTCTCGTACTGCTCCATGGTATGCTGATTATGCTAATTACATTGTTGCTAAATTTATACCACCTAGTTTCACATACCAGCAAAAGAAAAAGTTTTTCTATGATTTAAGACATTACTTCTGGGATGACCCACATCTTTATAAAGAAGGAGTAGATGGTGTCATTAGACGCTGTGTACCTGAGCATGAACAGGAACAGATCCTACACAAGTGTCACTCCGAGGCTTATGGAGGACACCACGCTGGAGACAGAACTGCACATAAGGTATTGCAATCCGGGTTTTATTGGCCTACTCTCTTCAAGGATGCCCGTAAGTTTGTTTTATCTTGTGATGAATGCCAAAGAATTGGTAATATTAGTAGACGTCAAGAAACGCCTATGAATTATTCACTTGTTATTGAACCATTTCATGTTTGGGGCTTTGATTATATGGGACCTTTTCCTGCCTCTAATGGATACACACATATTTTACTTGCTGTTCATTATGTTACTAAGTGGGTAGAATCTATTCCAACTAGTAGTGGCTGATCATAACACTTCTATTAAGATGCTTAAAGAAGTTATTTTTTCGAGGTTTGGAGTCCCTAGATATTTAATGACTGATGGTGGTTCACATTTTATTCATGGTGCTTTCCGTAAAATGCTTGCTAAATATGATGTTAATCATAGAATTGCATCTCCTTATCACCCACAGTCTAGTGGTCAAGTAGAATTGAGTAATAGAGAGCTCAAATTAATTTTGCAAAAGACTGTTAATAGATCTAGAAAGAATTGGTCCAAGAAACTTGATGATGCATTATGGGCCTATAGAACTGCATATAAAAATCCTATGGGTATGTCTCCGTATAAAATGGTCTATGGAAAAGCATGTCACTTACCTCTCGAACTAGAACATAAGGCTTATTGGGCTATTAAAGAGCTCAATTATGATCTCAAACTTGCCGGTGAGAAGAGGTTATTTGACATTAGCTCACTTGATGAATGGAGAACCCAAGCCTATGAGAATGCCAAGTTATTTAAAGAAAAAGTTAAAAGATGGCATGACAAAAGAATACAAAAGCGTGAGTTTAATGTAGGTGATTATGTATTGCTATACAACTCTCATTTAAGGTTTTTTGCAGGAAAACATCTCTCTAAATGGGAAGGTCCTTACGTCATCGAGGAGGTCTATCGTTTCGGTGCCATAAAAATCAACAACTTCGAGGGCACAAATCCGAAGGTGGTAAACGGTCAAACAATCAAACATTATATCTCAGGTAATCCCATAAATGTTGAAACCAATGTTATTGAAACCGTAACCCCGGAGGAATACATAAGGGACACTTTCCGGAACGCTTCGGACTCCGAAAAGGAATAGGTATGTGGTACGGTAAGTAAACCGACTCCAAAACAGTTCTAAAGGCAATTTTCTCCGTTTTGGAATATTTAGAAAAATAGAAAAATAAGAAGAAGTCCGGGAAGGACACGAGGCCTCCACGAGGGTGGAGGGCGCGCCCTACCCCCCTGGGCACGCCCCCTGCCTCGTGGGCACCTCGAGCGCTCTCCGGACTCTGTTTTCTTGCAGGATACGTATTTTGGTCGGTAAAATAAGAAGAAGTCCGGGAAGGACACGAGGCCTCCACGAGGGTTTTGACTCCTGTATCACGCAAATATCCTCTGTTTTCGTTTCGAGCTGTTTCTCTGGTAGATCTAGATCATCATGACGTCTCCAAGCGCCCCCAATGACAAGTTCTTCGAGAAGGTCATCAACCCCTACCTCGCGGAGGTGCTGCAACACCCTCAAACCATTGAGATGCGTGATGGGTTGCTGCACATCCGTGATGTTGAGGGACCACGGAGGACCGGAAGCATGGAGACAAGGCTTGAAGCAATGGAGCAACAAGTTTTCAAGTGCCAAGAGATGGTGGAGCGTGGACTTGACTCCAATCACATAATGATCACGGAGTTCACCAACAACCACAAGCTGGATGCCAAGGACATTGGGGAGGCCATCTTCAAGCTCCACGAGAAAATCGAGCACCTCCAAGCTCAAATCTATGACCTGCAAAACCAAAACTGTGAGTATGAATATAGATTCAAAAGGACGAGTTTGGCTGCAGATTTAAGGATCCCAGAGACTCGATCATCCTTCTATGATGGTGAGCATATGCCTTGGAAGATGGACGACAAGCCTACATCATAAAAAATCCCTTCACCAGCAAAGGAGACATAATCACATGGGTATGGGCACTCCCCTTGGCAATTGCCAAGCTTGGGGGAGATGCCCCGGTATCGTATCACCATCACATCTCCTATCTTTACCGTTTTTCTTAGTTCGATACTATTGGTAGTATATTGATCTAGTAGAATAAAGTTTTGGTATGATCTAGTTTTGAGTTTTGCTTTATGATCCCTCTATGTAATCGAGTCCATGAGCTATACAATAAAGATTAGTGTTGAGTCAAGGGCTTGATTGTTTTGCTATGATCTTGAGTGAATAAAAGAAAAGAGAAAAGAATAAAAAGAAATAAAAAAGAGATCATATTGATTTGATGAAGAGTAATGACTTTACATAAAAAGAGTATGATGATTAAAAATTGTTAAGAGTTGACAAACATAGCTTTGGTCATCGTTGCAATTAATAGGAAGTAATAAAGAAAGAGAGGTTTCACATATATATATATATATACTATCTTGGACATCTTTTATGATTGGGAGCACTCATTAAAATATGACATGCTAAAGAGTTGATGCTGGACAAGGAAGACAACGTAATGGGTTATGTTTTCTTATATCTGAGATAAAGTATATTGTCATGGATCATCCAACATGTTGAGCTTGCCTTTCCCCCTCATGCTAGCCAAATTCTTTGCACCAAGTAGAGATACTACTTGTGCTTCCAAATACCCTTAAACCCAGTTTTTCCATAAGAGTCCACCATACCTACCTATGGATTGAGTAAGATCCTTCAAGTAAATTGTCATCGGTGCAAGCAATAAAAATTGCTCTCTATATATGTATGATTGATTGGTGTGGAGGAAATAAGCTTTATACGATCTTGTGATGTGGAAGAAATAAAAGCGACAGACTGCATAATAAAGGTCCATATCACAAGTGGCAATATAAAGTGACTTTCTTTCGCATTAAGATTTTGTGCATCCAACCCTGAAAGCGCATGTCAACCTCTGCTTCCCTCTGCGAAGGGCCTATCTTTTATTATTACCTTCTACCTTATGCAAGAGTCATGGTGATCTTCACCTTTCCTTTTTACATTTTATCCTTTGGCAAGCACAGGATGTTGGAAAAGATCCTAATAGATATATCTAATTGGATGTGGGTTAGCATGAACTATTTTTGTTGACATTACCCTTGAGGTAAAAGGTAGAGAGGCGAAACTATAAGCCCCTATCTTTCTCTGTGTCCGACTAAAACTCCGTAACCACAAGTATTGCGTGAGTGTTAGCAATTGTGAAAGACTAAATGATAGTTGAGTATGTGGACTTGCTAGAAAGCTCCGAAATAGACTCTTTCTGATGTTATGATAAATTGCAATTGCTTCAATGACTGAGATTACAGTTTGTTAGTTCTCAATAAAGTTTCTGATTCATACTTTGCATTGTGAATAGATTATTATCTGAGCATAAGAGATCATATGACAATATCCATATATGTTGCTGCATGATGCCCTCATGTCCGTATTTTATTTTATCGACACCTTTACCTCTAAACACGTGGACATATTTATCGTTATCGGCTTCCGCTTGAGGACAAGCGAGGTCTAAGCTTGGGGGAGTTGATACGTCCATTTTGCATCATGATTTTATATCAATATTTATTGCATTATGGGCTGTTATTACACATTATGTCACAATACTTATGCCTATTCTCTCTTATTTTACAAGGTTTACATAAGGAGGGAGAATGCCGGCAGCTGGAATTCTGGGCTGGAAAAGGAGCAAATATTACAGACCTATTCTGCACAACTCCAAAAGTCCTGAAACTCCACGAAAGTTATTTTTGAAAATAATAAAAAATAATGAGCGAAAGAAATACGTCTAGGGGGCTCCACCTGTCCACGAGGGTGGGGGCGCGCCCTACGCCCCTAGGCGCGCCCCCTGCCTCGTGGGCCCCCTGTTGGCCCTCTGGTGCCCATTTCTGCTATATGAAGTCTTTCGTCCGAAGAAAAATCATAAGCAAGCTTTCGGGACGAGACTCCGCCGCCACGAGGCGGAACTTTGGCGGAACCAATCTAGGGCTCCGGCAGAGCTGGTGTGTCGGGGACACTTCCCTCCGGGAGGGGGAAATCATCGCCATCGTCATCACCAACGCTCCTCTCATCGGGAGAGGGCAACCTCCATCAACATCCTCACCAGCACCATCTCCTCTCAAACCCTAGTTCATCTCTTGTATCCAATTCGTGTCTCATAGTCTGGGATTGGTACCTGTAGGTTGCTAGTAGTGTTGATTACTCCTTGTAGTTGATGCTAGTTGGTTTATTTGGTGGAAGATCATATGTTCAGATCCTTTACGCATATTAATACTCCTCTGATTATGAAGATGAATATGCTTTGTGAGTAGTTACGTTTGTTCCTGAGGACATTGGAGAAGTCTTGCTATTAGTAGTCATGTGAATTTGGTATTCGTTCGATATTTTGACGAGATGTATGTTGTCTCTCCTCTAGTGGTGTTATGTGAACGTCGACTACATGGCACTTCACCATTATTTGGGCCTAGAGGAAGGCATTGGGAAGTAATAAGTAGATGGTGGGTTGCTAGAGTGACAGAAGCTTAAACCCTAGTTTATGTGTTGCTTCGTAAGGGGCTGATTTGGATCCATATGTTTCATGCTATGGTTAGGTTTACCTTAATAATTTTGTTGTAGTTGCGGATGCTTGGAATAGAGGTTAATAATAAGTGGGATGCTTGTCCAAGTAAGGGCAGCACCCAAGCACCGGTCCACCCACATATCAAATTATCAAAGTACCGAACGCGAATCATATGAACGTGATGAAAACTAGCTTGACGATAATTCCCATGTGTCCTCGGGAGCGCTTTTCTCTATATAAGAGTTTGTCCAGGCTTGTCCTTTGCTACAAAAAGGATTGTGCCACCTTGCTGCACTTTATTTACTTTTGTTACTTGTTGCTCGTTACCAATTATCCTATCACAAAACTATCTGTTACCTATAATTTCAGTGCTTGCAGAGAATACCTTGCTGAAAACCGCTTATCATTTCCTTCTGCTCCTCGTTGGGTTCGACACTCTTACTTATCGAAAGGACTACGATAGATCCCCTATACTTGTGGGTCATCAGGAGGCCTGCGCCTCTTTCGATTTGTATCCCAGTTTGTGCTAGCCTTCTTAAGGCAAACTTGTTTAACTTATGTCTGTACTCAAATATTGTTGCTTCCGTTGACTCGTCTATGATCGAGCACTTGTATTCGAGCCCTTGAGGCCTCTGGCTTGTATTATGATGCTTGTATGACTTATTTTATTTTTAGAGTTGTGTTGTGATATCTTCCCGTGATTCCCTGATCTTGATCGTACACGTTTGCGTGTATGATTAGTGTACGATTGAATCGGGGGCGTCACACCTACCCTCCCGTGGCAGTGGGGTCCTATTGAAAACTAAGGGATATTAAGGCCTCCTTTTAATAGAGTACCGGACCAAAGCATTAACACTTAGTGAATACATGAACTCCTCAAACTACGGTCATCACCGGGAGTGGTCCCGATTATTGTCACTTCGGGGTTACCGGATCATAACACATAGTAGGTGACTATTGATTTGCAAGATAGGATCAAGAACTCACATATATTCATGAAAACATAATAGGTCCAGATCTGAAATCATGGCACTCGGCCCCTAATGACAAGCATTAAGCATAGCAACGTCATAGCAACATCAATCTCAGAACATAATGGATACTAGGGATCAAACCCTAACAAAACTAACTCGATTACATGATAAATCTCATCCAACCCATCACCGTCCAGCAAGCCTACGATGGAATTACTCACGCACGGCGGTGAGCATCATCAAATTGGTGATGGAGGAAGGTTGATGATGACGACGGCGACGGATTCCCCTCTTCGGAGCCCCGAACGGACTCCAGATCAGCCCTCCTGAGAGAGTTTAGGGCTTGGCGGCGGCTCCGTATCGTAAAACGCGATGAATCCTTCTCTCTGTTTTTTTTCTCCCCAAACGTGAATATATAGAGTTGAGGTTGAGGTCGGTGGAGCACCAGGGGGCCCACGAGGCAGGGGGCGCGCCCCCCACCCTCGTGGACAGGGTGTGGGCCCCCTGGTCTTGATTCTTTTGCCAGTATTTTTTATAAATTCCAAAAATATTCTCCGTGAAGTTTCAGGTCATTTCGAGAACTTTTATTTCTGCACAAAAATAACACCATGGCAACTCTGCTGAAAACAGCGTCAGTCCGGGTTAGTTCCATTCAAATCATGCAAGTTAGAGTCCAAAACAAGGGAAAAATTGTTTGGAAAAGTAGATACAATGGAGACGTATCAACTCCCCCAAGCTTAAACCTTTGCTTGTCCTCAAGCAATTCAGTTGACAAACTGAAAGTGATAAAGAAAAACTTTTACAAACTCTGTTTGCTCTTGTTGTTGTAAATATGTAAAGCCAGCATTCAAGTTTTCAGTAAAGATTATGAACTAACCATATTCACAATAACACTTAGGTCTCATGTTTACTCATATCAATGACATAATCAACTAGAGAGCAATAATAATAAATATTGGATGACAACACTTTCTCAAAACAACCATAATATGATATAACAAGATGTATCTCGCTAGCCCTTTCTGAGACCGCAAAACATAAATGCAGAGCGCCTTTGAAGATCAAGGACTGACTAAACATTGTAATTCATGGTAAAAGAGATCCAGTCATAGTCATACTTAATATAAATTAATAGTAATGGATGCAAATGACAGCAGTGCTCTCCAACTGGTGCTTTTTAATAAGAGGATGATGACTCAGCATAAAAGTAAATAGATAGGCCCTTCGCAGAGGGAAGCAGGGACTTGTAGAGGTGCGAGAGCTCGATTTTGAAATAGAGATAAATAATATTTTGAGTGGCATACTTTCATTGTCAACATAACAACCGAGAGATCTCGATATCTTCCATGCTACACACATTATAGGCGGTTCCCAAGCAGAATGGTAAAGTTTATACTCCCCCACCACCAACAAGAATCAATCCATGGCTTGCCCGAAACAACGGGTCCCTCCAACTAACAACAGTCCTGGGGGAGTTTTGTTTGCAATTATTTTTATTTGGTTTGAGCATGGACTGGGCATCCCGGTGACCAGCCATTTTCTCGTGAGTGAGGAGCGGAGTCCACTACTCTTGAGAATAACCCACCTAGCATGGAAGATACAGACAGCCCTAGTTGATACATGAGCTATTCGAGCATACAAAACAGAATTTTATTTGAAGGTTTAGAGTTTGGCACATACAAATTTACTTGGAACGGCAGGTAGATACCGCATATAGGAAGGTATGGTGGGCTCATATGGAATAACTTTGGGGTTTGTGGAGCACAAGCAGTATTCCCGCTTAGTACAAGTGAAGGCTAGAAAGAGACTGGGAAGCGACCAACTAGAGAGCGACAACAGTCATGAACATGCATTAAAATTAATAAACACTGAGTGCAAGCGTGAGTAGGATATAATCCACCATGAACATAAATATCGTGGAGGCTATGTTGATTTTGTTTCAACTACATGTGTGAACATGTGCCAAGTCAAGCCACTTGAATCATTCAAAGGAGGATACCACCCTATCATACCACATCACAACCATTTTAATAGCATGTTGGCACGCAAGGTAAACCATTATAAACTCCTAGCTAATTAAGCATGGCATAAGCAACTATAATATGAATCTCTAATTGTCATTGCAAACATGTTTCATTCATAATAGGCTGAATCAGGAACGATGAACTAATCATATTTACAAAAACTAGAGAGGTCGAGTTCATACCAGCTTCTCTCATCTCAATCAGTCCATCATATATCGTCATTATTGCCTTTCACTTGCACGACCGAACGGTGTGGATATTAATAATAGTGCACGTGCATTGGACTAAGCTGGAATCTGCAAGCATTTTAATACAAGGGAGAAGACAAGGTAACATGGTCTCTTTGTTAAATCAACAATAATGCATATAAGAGCCACTTCAACATTTTCATCATGGTCTTCTCCTCTCGATCCCCAAAGAAAAGAAATGAAATAAAACTATTTACACGGGAAAGCTCCCAACAAGAAAAAGAAGAACGAGAAATCTTTTTGGGTTTTCTTTTAATTATTACTACTACCAGCATGGAAATTAAACTAGCTAAAAGCTATAACTATTTTTTTGGTTTTTCTTAAGGTTTTTCAAACACACAAGAAGAAAGCAAGAAAAGAAAATAAACTAGCATGGATAGTACAATGAAAAAGTATGAGCACCGACAACTAGAATGAGTGTGTGAACATGAATGTAATGTCGGTGAGAAATACGTACTCCCCCAAGCTTAGGCTTTTGGCCTAAGTTGGTCTATTCCCATGGATCAAAATGGTCCTCTCCAGTGTACTGAGGAGGATCCTCGGGGCGCCACTGGTTAGCGAGCTCCTTCGGATCCCACTGATAAACAGACTGTCGATAAGGGTCCAGGGGTGGCTCCGGCTCAGGCTCTGGAACTGGTGTCAGGCTCCAGTACGCATAAATGGCCTCCGGCAGGATGAGGTACGTGCCTGAAAATATGTTAAACAAAGAGGGTGCAGGCAAGGTAATAATCTCACAATAATTTTTATCAAATATTAGTTTATACTTAAGCATCTTCTTCTTATCTTTAACAATAAAGTCATGTGCTACCATACTCTTATAATCTAAAAAGACAGGGGGCAGCAACTTTTCTTATTTCTCATAATGCCTAATAGGTATATTAAAGTGTGCAGCAAGGCGCGAGGCAAAGATGCCACCGAGAATGGGGCCCTTTGTATGGTTCAGACTTAATCGTTTAGCAGTAATAGCGCCTAGACTGAAAGTTGTATCACGAAACAAAGCATGGCGCAAAATAACAATACCTGGAGCACTAAGATTTCCACTGTTCCCACGACCAATCAAGCATCTACTGGCAAATATTGCAAAGTAACGTAGAACAGGAAAATGTATGCTAGTAATTCTTGCACCGGAAACTTTCCTCGTTTCCGCTACAACAATTTCATTAATAAATCCCTCCACATCATTACGGTGTGGTTCCTCTATGCTGCCCTCAAAGGGTATCTTGCATACCCGACAAAAATCATATAAGGTCATCTCCTTAAATTCATCATATAAATGAAACTCCACAGAAGGAAGATCAGTCTCCTTTCCTTTCTCTTTTCGGGAGCAGAGCTGAAAAAGATGGCATTTTCCGATGGGAGCTACTTGTACCAATTTATCGGAAGTTCTCACGCATACCGTAACCGCCCATCCCTATCCCTTTTGTTTTCTCCTTTGTCTGATTTTTAGCGGTGATCTCCTAGCATGGAAATGAAAATTTTGCACAAAACTATTAGTGAGTAGGAGATACTGTTCGAGCTGGTCATGGAGGAAGTCGGTGAGGCCCGCATTCTCAGCCAAGTAATAAAAATCATCATGAATCCCGGCTGCTCTCAAGAACTCATCACAAGGCCATTCACACGGACGAACTTCCGTGGTGCGAGGAAGATTATATTTGGGCTTCTTATCCTCCTCACTTTTCTTATCCTTCGAGCTTCGGCTCAAAGAGCCTCTCAACAATCTCTTCATCATTTTCTTTTTCTGAAAATTTCTGAAATTTTTAGGGACTCAAAATAAAAGTGAACCAAACTCAACTAAATTGATAGCAACTACTCCCACAAGTGCCTAGAGACTATATCACGCATTAGATCTACTTGGGACCAAATAAATTTGACATGCAAGCTCAAGAACAGGGTCACCTAAGCAGAAAAAATTTGCAATGAATAAAGCACTAGAACAAAAACTAATCGGACCATTGGAGGAGTCACATACCGAAGAACAATCCCCCAAAGCAGTTTTGTGAGTGGAGCTTTGAGCAAGGAGATCAAAAATTGCAGCAAAACGAGCTAGAACACGAGTTTCAGCTGTGTGGTGATTTTTTTGGAGGAAGACGAAGTGTGTGGGTGCTGGAATAAGTGGAGGGGGGCCACGTGGGGCCCATGAGGCAGGGCGTGAGCCCAGGGGGGTGGGCCCGCCCTGGACCCTCGTGGCCAGGTGGTGGCTCCCCCTGATGTGTTCCCAGTGCCAAATGTTCTTAAATATTCTAGAAAAAACATATTTCAATTTCAAGGCATTTGGAGAACTTTTATTTTCGGGGTATTTTTTATTGCATGGATAATTCAGAAAACAGACAAAAAATGCTATTTTTGCTTTATTTAATCTAAATAACAGAAAGTTGTGCTTTCTAACTTCATCCATCTCATGCTCATCAAAAGGAATCCACTAACAAGGTTGATCAAGTCTTGTTAACAAACTCATTCTGAATCGCATGAAACCGGATAATTTTCGAATAGCACTAGGTTACCTCAACGGGGATATGCACGTCCCCAATAATAAGAATATCATATTTCTTCTTGACATTAGGAAGAGGAAATTCAAAACCTCCAATAATAATCGATGGAATTTTTCCAATAGAATTGATACTGTGGACTTGAGGTTGTTTCCTCGGAAAATGTACCGTATGCTCATTACCATGAAAAGTGACATTGCCTTTGTTGCAATCAATAACAGCCCCTGCAGTATTCAAAAAGGGTCTACCAAGGATAATCGACATACTATTGTCCTCGGGAATATTAAGAATAACAAAGTCCGTTAAGATAGTAACGTTTGCAACCACAACAGGCACATCCTCACAAATACGGACAGGTATAGCAGTCGATTTATCGGCCATTTGCAAAGACATTTCAGTAGGTGTCAACTTATTCAAATCAAGTCTACGATATAAAGAGAGAGGCATAACACTAACACCGGCTCCAAGATCACATAAAGCAGTTTTAACATAGTTTCTTTTAATGGAGCATGGTATAGTTGGTACTCCTGGATCTCCAAGTTTCTTTGGTATTCCACCCTTAAAAGTATAATTAGCAAGCATGGTGGAAATTTTAGCTTCTGGTATCTTTCTTTTATTTGTAACAATGTCCTTCATGTACTTAGCATAAGGATTCATTTTAAGCATGTAGCGACCAGACCTTAAACAGTATGTGCTACTGTGCACCAGTGTCATCCCTGGATCAGTAATGCTGACACGCACAGTACAAATGGAGGATTTATAACAGAGTAGCAATCACACACTTATTACAACGAATATCTCAAAAGAGAATAAGTATGATAAATATGGCTTAAGGCCATCTAATACGATAACAGCGGAAGACTTGGAAGATAAGTGAGTCCATCAACTCCAACGGCATTGCTGAGTATAAGACCACGACCTAAGGCACCTTACTCGTCGTCTGAAAAGTCTGCAACATGAAATGTTCCAGCCCGAAAACGGGTCAGCACATGGAATATGCTGGCAATGTAACACATAGAGAGTAATGAACATAATAATACTATACTACATGCATATATGGCTGGTAGAAAGCTCTATGGTTACAGTTTTGCGAAAAGCCAGTTTTTTCCTACTACAAAGGAATAAATTTTATTTAACTATCATGGTGGTTGTTAAACATTGAGATGGTTGACAGCATCTCAATCCCAATTAAGTATCATCATTAACCCAACAATATTAATTAAAATAACATGGTGATGAGATTCACATGATAATCCAAGTACTAGATACTCAAGATGTCCATAACCGGGGACACGGCTAACCATGATTAGTTTATACACTCTGCAGAGGTTTGTGCACTTTTCCCACAAGACTCGATCGCCTCCGCTGGATTCTCGCACTACATGATGTTTGAGAAACGGATGACCGAGACATAGTCTTTTAGAAGTGTTTGCACCTTACGATGTGATAGACCATACCACCTACATCCCCTACATCTGCTAGTCTACCACTGTAAGAGTTCACACAGCTTAATCAACTATGCTAGAGCCCATAATAGCTTGCGGCTGCACACGGAAGTTTCTAGCATGAAAAATCTCATGATCCCTTTGAACCTGGGTGGCGGTCCAAAAGAAAAACAGGCAATCCTGGAATACCCAGGTACCTCAATCCACCCAGATGTGAGTTTTAGTTGCCACCTTAAGTAAACCATTAATTAACAATCTCACATCTGTAGTGAATATCTCTCAAACCCAATCCACGTCTACAAGCATAGCATAGCAATATAGGCAAACGTAGAAGTAACTCCCAAGGGTTTGATAATGGAACAGGTGATAGGTACTACCTCATCTACTTCCCAATTCCCACAGTTTAATTAGATCCTAGCCATGCAATGTTTGAGGGTTGATCTAATGCAATAAAACTGGGTAGTAAAGGAGGTATGATCAAAGTGTTACTTGCCTTGCTGATGATCCGTGAAACCTAGAGATTCGAAGTAGCAAGCGGCGCACTCCGGGTACTCTATCGCAAACAAACAAGCAAACAATAAGCACTCATATAATGCACAAGTAAAACTCAAATAAAGATCTAACCAGAAAGTTCAACTTAAGAACTCCGGTTTGCAAAAAGAATCAAATCAAACGAAGCAACGAAAGTCAAACGGCGAAAGAAACAAGCTTCGTTTACTAATCTGGATCTAAGTCAAATTTTACAGTAGCAAAAACTTGTTTGAGTAGGTTAAACGGAAAGATAATTTCGAGACGAAACTCTAGGCGCTTGAATCGCCTGATTCCGATAAACGAGCGAAAAGTTAAACCAGAACGAAAATCTGATCAGAAATCGCGATCTGGAATAATCGCAGAAAATCCGACGAAAAAGAAAACTGACGAACAGTTAAACGAACGGACGTTCGTTAACAGCGTCAAACCGACGAACACGTTCGTTAAAACGAACGGAATGGTGAACGTTCACTAGATAATTAAACCGAAGAAAAAAATAAAATAAAATAAAACCGAACTAAAAAAAGAACGGTTTAAAAAAACCGAACGGCGGCTGCGGCTACCTCGTCGGGGCAACTCCGGCGGGGCTCGGGACGGGCTCCGGCCGGTTGGCGAGGGCGCCGAGGGGCGGCGGGGTGCGGGCGTCGGTGGGGGCGACGAACGGGGCGGCGGGCGGCGGCGTACGGCGGCTGCGGCGGCTCCTCCTTCGGCGGCGGGGCGGGCGGCGGCGGCGGGGCTCCTCGGCGGCGGCGGCTTCGGGGACGGGGTGAGGGAGAGGCGGCGGGGTAGGGGGGTATATAAGGAGGGGGGCCTGCCTTGGGGAGGGGGCGACGGGCGGCGGCGGGTCTCGTCCCCGATCGGGACTCGGCGTCGGCGGTCTCCAGGAGGGAGACGGCTCGCGAGCGGGCTGGGCCGCGCGGCTGGGCTTCGGCCAAGGCGGCGCTTGGCGTTTTTTTTAAGTTTCGCCGAATTTAAAAAAAATCGCAGAAAAATAAATAAAAATCCAAAAATGCTAAAACAAATTTTTCCCGTCTAATTAAAATAATTAGAACGAGATGAATATTTTCTTGGCCCAAAAATGCAGTTTTGAAAACGTGCAAAATTTTTAATGCAATTAAAATTGCCAATAAAATTCGAATAAAATCCAATATTTGATTTTACTATTTTTCCTCCAATATTTCAATTATTTTGGAGAAGTCATATTTTCTCCTCTCATTTATTTTTATACGAAATACTTTTCGGAGAGAAAAATAATTAAAAACAAAAAATCCTTGTTTCATTATTTGATAAAAATCAAATATGAAAATCGAGAGAATCCCCAACTCTCTCCGAGGGTCCTTGAGTTGCTTAGGATTTTTCGAGGATTTGCCGAAAATGCAAATAAATATGCTATGCAATGATGATCTAATGTATAACATTCCAAATTGAAAATTTGGGATGTTACAAACCTACCCCCTTAAGATGAATCTCGCCCTCGAGATTCGGGTTGGCTAGAAATTAGGTGGGAGTGGTTCTTCCGTAGATCTTCCTCTCGCTCCCAGGTGGCTTCATCCTCAGTGTGGTGACTCCACTGAACTTTGCAAAACTTGATAACCTTGCTGCGGGTGACTCGGCTGGCATACTCAAGAATTTTAACTGGTTTCTCCTCATAGGTCAAATCACTTTCCAGCTGAATCGCTTCTAGTGGCACTGTATCTCTCAGTGGTATCTCAGCCATCTCTGCGTGGCACTTCTTCAATTGGGAAACGTGGAATACATCATGAACTCCTGACAATCCTTCAGGCAATTCCAGCTTGTAGGCAACTTCTCCCATACGCTCCAAAACTCTGTATGGTCCTACAAAATGAGGCGCTAACTTTCCCTTAACTCCAAAGGGCTTCACTCCTCGAAGTGGTGATACTCAAAGATAAACTTTGTCTCCGACTTCGTGAACTGCCTCCTTACGTTTAGAATCCGCCTAACTCTTCTGCCTGGACTGGGCTACCTTGAGCCTATCGCGAATCAACCTCACTTTCTGTTCAGACTCTTTAATCAAATCTGGTCCAAACAACTGACAGTCTCCAACTTCGTCCCATAACAATGGTGTTCTACACCTCCTTCCGCACAAAGCTTCGAAAGGGGCCATCTTCAAACTGGTTTGATAACTGTTATTGTAAGAAAACTCTGCATATGGCAAATTGTCGTCCCAACTAGATCCATAATCTAGCGCACAGGCTCTCAACATGTCTTCCAAAATCTGATTGACTCTCTCGGTCCGTCCATCTGTCTGTGGGTGAAAGGTTGTACTGAATTCTAGCCTGGTTCCCAAAGTTTCATGTAACTGATTCCAAAACTTTGAGGTAAACTGGGTTCCTCTATCTGGTACAATGGTCCTCGGAACTCCATGCAAACATACGATTCTGGTCATGTATATCTTTGCCAACTTAGCACTGGTGTAAGTGGTCTTCACTGGGATGAAATGAGCTAATTTCGTCAAACGGTCGACTACAACCCATATTGAGTCATAGCCTGAACGAGTCCTGGGCAATCCCGTGATAAAATCCATGCCTAGTTTATCCCACTTCCATTCGGGTATCGGCAGTGGCTGTAGCAATCCTGCTGGCTTCTGATGCTCTGCCTTCACTCTCTGACATACATCACAAACTACTACATACTCCGCAATATCCTTCTTCATACCGGTCCACCAGAACGTATCCTTCAAGTCCAAATACATCTTGGTATTTCCTGGGTGAATCGAATACGGTGAATCATGGGCCTCTTGCAAGATCAATTTCCTGATCTCCGGATCATTAGGCACAAAAACGCGGTCCTCAAACCATAAGGTATCGTGCTCATCCTCACGAAATCCCTTGGCTTTTCCTTTGCTCATCTTTTCCTTTATCTCGTTGATTTCCTCGTCTGCCTTCTGAGCTTCCCTGATCTTTTGCATCAAGGTAGACTGGATCTCCAATGTTGCTAAATAACCTCTCGGTACTATCTCCAAACATAGCTCGCGAAGATCCTCGGCTAACTCCTAGGGTAACTCTCCTGTCATGAGTGTGTTGACATGGCTCTTGCGGCTCAACGCATCTGCTACTACGTTAGCCTTCCCTAGGTGATAATGCAATCTCATATCATAATCCTTAATGAGCTCCAACCATCTCCTCTGCCTGAGATTCAACTCCTTCTGCATGAAAATGTACTTCAAACTCTTGTGATCCGTGTACACCTCACAATGGTTTCCGATGAGAAAATGCCTCCATGTCTTCAACGCATGCACTACGGCTGCTAATTCCAAATCATGCGTGGCATAGTTCTTCTCATGGGGTTTAAGTTGTCGTGAAGCATATGAAACAACTCTTCCTTCCTGCATAAGCACTGCTCCAAGTCCTCGACGAGAAGCATCGCAATAAACTTCATAATCCTTGCGTTGATCTAGCAGAATCAACACTGGTGATGTAACCAAACGTTTCTTCAACTCTTGGAAACTAGCTTCACATTCCTCAGTCCAATTGAACTTGGTGTCTTTCTTCAATAGCTCAGTCATGGGTTTTGCAATCTTTGAGAAATTCTCAATGAATCTCCGATAGTATCCTGCGAGTCCAAGGAAACTCCGGATCTCTCCAACTGACGTGGGTGATTCCCAACTTGTTACTGTGTCAACTTTGGCGGGGTCTACCACTATTCCTTCTCCGGATATAACATGTCCGAGGAATCCAACTTCCTTCAGCCAAAACTCACACTTGCTGAATTTGGCGTACAACTGATGTTCTCTGAGTTTCTCAAGTACCAAACGCAAATGCTCCTTATGCTCCTCTTCATTCTTTGAGTAGACCAAAATATCATCAATGAACACCACGACGAACTTATCCAAAAACTCCATAAACACTTTGTTCATCAGGTTCATGAAATAGGCAGGTGCGTTAGTCAGACCAAATGACATAACGGTATACTCATACAGCCCATACCTGGTGGTAAAAGCCGTCTTAGGTATATCCTGCTCTCGAATCTTCAACTGGTGGTATCCTGATCGTAGATCGATCTTGGAAAATACCTTAGCTCCTTGTAAGCGGTCAAACAAATCATTGATCATCAGCAGTGGGTACTTGTTCTTGATGGTCACTTCGTTCAATCCTCGATAATCAACAACCATCCTCAACGATCCATCTTTCTTCTCCACTAGAAGTACTGGTGATCCCCAAGGTGACGAACTTGGGCGAATATAGCCTTTATCCAGTAACTCCTTAATCTGCTTCTTAATCTCCTCCAAATCTTTTGCGGGCATCCTGTACGGTCTCTTAGATATTGGTCCTGTGCCTGGCAAAAGCTCGATCAGAAACTCGATGTCTCTATCTGGTGGCATGCCTGGCAACTCTTCTAGGAAGACATCCGGGTAATCCTTCACCACTGGTACTTCCTCCTGTACAACTCCTGATAAGGAATTCACCTGAGTTCTCTTTGGCATATGCCGGGATACATACTTAATCCTCCTTCTTCTGGGGTGGTAAGCAAAATTGTTTTACTGACACAATCAATGTTCCCTCCATACTTCGATAACCAATCCATGCCTAATATCACATCCAATCCTTGCGATTCCAATATTATTAGGTCCGAGGGAAACACGTAGTTACCAATCCTTAATGGTAACCAATCACACCATAAACTAGCCATATACTCTGCTCCTGGCGAGGTTACTAACATGGGTGACCTAAGGGCTTGGGTTGGCAGTTTATACTTATCCACAAATCCCCTTGATATGTATGAATGCGATGCACCAGTATCAAAAAGAACGAGTGCAGTAAATGACTTAACCAGAAACTTACCTATTACTGCATCAGGCTGTGCTTCAACCTCTTCCACGCTAACGTGGTTCACATGTCCTTTATTGAAAGGGTTCGGCTTCTTCCCAGAGCTTCCATTTCCATTACCATTCTGGGCTTCGGGACATTCATTGGCATAATGTCCAGTCTTCTGGCACTTAAAGCAAGTGACTTGACTCAGGTCTCTCTTAGCTGGGGTTGAAGGGTTGGTACGGTTCTGTCCATTGCTTCCTCCATTCCCATTACCATTCTTGGAGCCATTATGGTTGTGCGAATTACCTCCTCCATGGGTATGCTGAAACTGTCCTCCCGATTTCGGGGTAAAACGTGGCTTCTGCTGGGCTCCGGAATTATACTTCCCTTGTCCATACTTCCTCTTACGGTTTTCAATCTGCTGTTGCTTCCCTTCAATCATGAGTGCTCTATCTACCAACTCCTGGTAGTTGTTGAAGGTTGCTACCATTAACTGCATGCTCAGCTCATCATTCAGTCCTTCCAGAAACTTCTCCTGCTTGGCTGCATCTGTAGCAACGTCATCTGGGGCATAACGTGCTAACTTACTAAAGTCCTCCACATACTGGCCTACGGTGCGTCCTCCTTGGTGTAGGTTGCGAAACTCACGCTTCTTCATAGCCATAGCTCCTGCTGAAACATGGGCTGTATGAAAAGCTTGTTGAAACTGGTCCCATGTGACAGTGTCAATAGGGTGAGTGGCTGTGTAATTCTCCCACCATGATGCTGCGGGTCCATCAAGCTGATGTGCGGCAAAACGCACTCTCTCCGCATCTATGCATCCTGAAGTGGTCAACTCCCTTCCAACTTTGCGGAGCCAATCATCTGCAACAATCGGCTCGGTGCTGCTGAAAAACACCGGCGGATTTAGCCTCAAGAAACGGGCTAAGTGATCAATAGGTGGTGGTGGTGGTGGGTTGTTGTTGTTGTTGTTGCCTTGGTTCTGTACTAACACTTGCATCAGGGCATTCTGCTGCTGAATCAACTGAGTGATCTCCGGTGGGAAAACAAATCCGGTGTCGCGTCTCGGAGGCATCTGATAGGTTTAGAAAAGATGGGAATTTAGAATAGAATAAGGTCTAGAGAGAAAACACTACCCATATGCTCATGAGACAAACACAATCAATATCACTCAATCAAATCAAACAAGGCATACAATCGATCTAACTATCGTTACAAAGTGCTCGAACTATACTATATATATGGGGGAATACTACTACTGATATGGTGGTCTACTAGAAATTTTGATCAGTCGAAGACTCCATGATATCTGCTCCAGCTTCATCAACAAAGTCATCTTCACTGGGGTCCGAGTCGGTGTCGTCGATGATGATGTAGTTATCCGGGAAAGCGCATTCATCATCTTCTCCTTTTGATGCTGGATTTCCCATGAATACTCCAATCTTCTTCTCCAGGTCGTCATTCTTCCCTACTAGTGCGACGATTTCTTCCAAATAATCCTCGCGTGTAGCCTTGAGTTCATCCTCCAACTCCTGGATCTTGGTTAATGCCTTCTTCAGATCTATCATGTCTGAGCACATCTGGTTCTCCTGGCGACGAATGTGTTGGTTTTGCTCCTGGATGAAAGCTGCAATTGATACATCCTTCTTGGTGCTAATCATCTCCCATTGCTCGTCTCGACGTCCACAAATCTGATAAATAGTATCCTTAAGCTCCCTGTGGTAGACTTCTCCAATGCATCCCATAGAGATGTGGGCTGCCATGCTCTTCCCTAAACTCCAGGTTGGTGCTTCAAAAGAAAACTTTATAGGCTCAGTGACTGGCGTAAACGTCCGTCCTGGAACTTGAACTTGAATCTTCCAGCTCTCCTCTTCTGGAAATGTGGCGTTGTAGGTTCCGGTGATGCTTGGTATTCCAATGTTTAAGTACTTAGTGACTTCCTTCAAGTGTCGTCCAAAAGGTGTATCTTCATCTGGTTGCATGAACTTATTCCTTGCATCCGCCATTCCTAAAAGAGTAGAAAGTGGAAAGGAGTCAGAAATGAGAAGAGAGTAGTGTTCTAGGGTTTAAGCTTAGTGGTCGTGTCCTACAGTCAACGTGTGCTCTGATACCACCTTTGTAGCAACCAGACCTCAAACAGTCTGTGCTACTGTGCACCAGTGTCATCCCTGGATCAGTAATGCTGACACGCACAGTACAAATGGAGGATTTATAACAGAGTAGCAATCACACACTTATTACAACGAATATCTCAAAAGAGAATAAGTATGATAAATATGTCTTAAGGCCATCTAATACGGTAACAGCGGAAGACTTGGAAGATAAGTGAGTCCATCAACTCCAACGGCATTGCTGAGTATAAGACCACGACCTAAGGCACCTTACTCGTCGTCTGAAAAGTCTGCAACATGAAACGTTGCAGCCCGAAAACGGGTCAGCACATGGAATATGCTGGCAATGTAACACATAGAGAGTAATGAACATAATAATACTATACTACATGCATATATGGCTGGTAGAAAGCTCTATGGTTACAGTTTTGCGAAAAGCCAGTTTTTTCCTACTACAAAGGAATAAATTTTATTTAACTATCATGGTGGTTGTTAAACATTGAGATGGTTGACAGCATCTCAATCCCAATTAAGTATCATCATTAACCCAACAATATTAATTAAAATAACATGGTGATGAGATTCACATGATAATCCAAGTACTAGATACTCAAGATGTCCATAACCGGGGACACGGCTAACCATGATTAGTTTATACACTCTGCAGAGGTTTGTGCACTTTTCCCACAAGAATCGATCGCCTCCGCTGGATTCTCGCACTACATGATGTTTGAGAAATGGATGACCGAGACATAGTCTTTTAGAAGTGTTTGCACCTTACGATGTGATAGATCGTACCACCTACATCCCCTACATCTGCTAGTCTACCACTGTAAGAGTTCACACAGCTTAATCAACTATGCTAGAGCCCATAATAGCTTGCGGCTGCACACGGAAGTTTCTAGCATGAAAAATCTCATGATCCATTTGAACTTGGGTGGCGGTCCAAAAGAAAAACAGGCAATCCTGGAATACCCAGGTACCTCAATCCACCCAGATGTGAGTTTTAGTTGCCACCTTAAGTAAACCATTAATTAACAATCTCACATCTGTAGTGAATATCTCTCAAACCCAATCCACGTCTACAAGCATAGCATAGCAATATAGGCAAACGTAGAAGTAACTCCCAAGGGTTTGATAATGGAACAGGTGATAGGTACTACCTCATCTACTTCCCAATTCCCACAGTTTAATTAGATCCTAGCCATGCAATGTTTGAGGGTTGATCTAATGCAATAAAACTGGGTAGTAAAGGAGGTATGATCAAAGTGTTACTTGCCTTGCTGATGATCCGTGAAACCTAGAGATTCGAAGTAGCAAGCGGCGCACTCCGGGTACTCTATCACAAACAAACAAGCAAACAATAAGCACTCATATAATGCACAAGTAAAACTCAAATAAAGATCTAACCAGAAAGTTCAACTTAAGAACTCCGGTTTGCAAAAAGAATCAAATCAAACGAAGCAACGAAAGTCAAACGGCGAAAGAAACAAGCTTCGTTTACTAATCTGGATCTAAGTCAAATTTTACAGTAGCAAAAACTTGTTTGAGTAGGTTAAACGGAAAGATAATTTCGAGACGAAACTCTAGGCGCTTGAATCGCCTGATTCCGATAAACGAGCGAAAAGTTAAACCAGAACGAAAATCTGATCAAAAATCGCGATCTGGAATAATCGCAGAAAATCCGACGAAAAAGAAAACTGACGAACAGTTAAACGAACGGACGTTCGTTAACAGCGTCAAACCGACGAACACGTTCGTTAAAACGAACGGAATGGTGAACGTTCACTAGATAATTAAACCGAAGAAAAAAATAAATAAAATAAAAAACTGAACTAAAAAATAAACCAAACGGTTTTAAAAAAACCGAACGGCGGCTACGGCTACCTCGTCGGGGCAACTCCGGGGGGGCTCGGGACGGGCTCCGGCGGGGCTCCGGCGGGTCGGCGAGGGCGGCGAGGGGCGGCGGGGTGCGGGCGTCGGCGGGGGCGACGAACGGGGCGGCCGGCGGCGGCGTACGGCGGCTCCGGCGGATCCTCCTTCGGCGGCGGGGCCGGTGGTTCCGACGGGGCTCCTCGGCGGCGGCGGCTTCGGGGACGGGGTGAGGGAGAGGCGGCGGTGTAGGGGGGTATATAAGGAGGGGGGCCTGCCTTGGGGAGGGGGCGGCGGGTCTCGTCCCCGATCGGGACTCGGCGTCGGCGGTCTCCAGGAGGGAGACGGCTCACGGGCGGGCTGGGCCGCGCGGCTAGGCTTCGGCCCAGTCGGCGCTCGGCGTTTTTTTTTAAGTTTCGCCAAATCTAAAAAAAATCGCAAAAAAATAAATAAAAATCCAAAAATGCTAAAACAAATTTTTCCCGTCTAATTAAAATAATTAGAACGAGATGAACATTTTGTTGGCCCAAAAATGCAGTTTTGAAAACATGCAAATTTTTTAATGCAATTAAAATTGCCAATAAAATTCGAATAAAATCCAATATTTGATTTTAATATTTTTCCTCCAATATTTCAATTATTTTGGAGAAGTCATATTTTCTCCTCTCATTTATTTTTATACGAAATACTTTTCGGAGAGAAAAATAATTAAAAACAAAAAATTCCTTGTTTCATTATTTGATAAAAATCAAATATGAAAATCGAGAAAATCCCCAACTCTCTCCGAGGGTCCTTGAGTTGCTTAGGATTTTTCGAGGATTTGCCGAAAATGCAAATAAATATGCTATGCAATGATGATCTAATGTATAACATTCCAAATTGAAAATTTGGGATGTTACAAAGCATATTAGTCAAACGCATACGCAAAAAGATAGGTCTAATCATTTTAGCAAAGCGTTCAAAATCCTCATCATCCTTTTTCTTGGATGGTTTAGGAGGAAAAGGCATGGGTTTCTGAACCCATGGTTCTCTTTCTTTACCGTGCTTCCTAGCAACAAAGTCTCTCTTATCATAACGTTGATTCTTTGATTGTGGGTCATCAAGATCAACAGCAGGTTCAATTTCTACATCATTGTTATTGCTAGGTTGAGCATCAACATGAACATCATCATTAACATTATCACTAGGTTCATGTTCATCACCAGATTGTGTTTCAGCATCAGAAATAGAAATGTCATTGGGATTCTCAGGTGTGTCAACAACAGGTTCACCAGAAGCATGCAAAGTCCTATCATTTTCCTTTTTCTTCCTCTTAGAAGGACTAGGTGCATCAACATTAGTTCTTTGAGAATCTTGCTCAGTTCTCTTAGGGTGGCCCTCAGGATACAAAGGTTCCTGAGTCATTTTACCCCCTCTAGTCATAACTCTAACATCATTGTCATTTTTCTTGTTATTTAATTCATTGAGCAAATCATTTTGAGCTTTAAGCACTTGTTCTACTAGAGTGGTAACCATAGAAGCATGTTTACTAATGAGTTTGAGTTCACCTTTAACTCTAGACATATAATCACTCAAGCGTTCAATCATATAAGCATTACGTTTCAATTGTCTACCAACATAAGCATTGAAGTTTTCTTGTTTAACAATAAAATTATCAAACTCATCTAAGCATTGGCTAGCAGACTTATAACGAGGAATATCACCTTCATCAAATCTATAGAAATAATTTACCTTTACTACCTGTGTCGGGTTATCAAGACCATGTATTTCTTCAATAGGTGGTAAATTCTTAACATCTTCAGCTTTAATACCTTTTTCTTTCATAGATTTCTTTGCCTCTTGCATATCTTCAGGACTGAGAAATAGAATACCCCTTTTCTTTGGAGTTGGCTTAGGAGTTGGTTCAGGAAGTGTCCAATTATTTTCATTAGTCAACATATTATTCAATAGCAATTTAGCTTGATCAACTTTTCTTTCCCTGAAAACACAACCAGCACAACTATCGAGGTGTTCTCTGGAAGCATCGGTTAGTCTATTATAAAAGATATCAAGTATTTCATTTTTCTTGAGAGGATGATCAGGCAAAGCATTAAGTAATTGGAGAAGCCTCCCCCAAGCTTGTGGGAGACTCTCTTTTTCAATTTGCACAAAATTATATATTTCCCTTAAAGCAGCTTGTTTCTTATGAGCAGGGAAATATTTAGCAGAGAAGTAATAAATCATATCCTGGGGACTACGCACACAACCAGGATCAAGAGAATTAAACCATGTTTTAGCATCACCCTTTAATGAGAATGGAAATAATTTAAGGTTATAGTAGTAGCGAGTTTTCTCATCATTAGTGAATAGGGTGGCTATATCATTTAATTTAGTAAGATGTGCCACAACAGTTTCAGATTCATAGCCATAAAAAGGATCAGATTCAACCAAAGAAATTATCTCAGGGTCGACAGAGAAATCATAATCCTTCTCGGAAATACAGATAGGTGAAGTAGCAAAAGCAGGGTCATATTTCATTCTAGCATTCAAAGATTTTTCTTTCAGCTTAGCTAATAATTTCTTAAGATCATATCTATCATTGCAAGCAAGAAAATCTCTAGCAGTTTCTTCATCCATAACATAACCCTCAGGTACAACAGGCAATTCATATCTAGGGGGAGAATCTTCATCATCACTTTCATCAATATTATCAGTTTCAATAATTTCATTCTCTCTAGCCCTAGCAAGTTGTTCATCAAGAAATTCACCTAGTGGCACAGTATTATCAAGCATAGAAGTAGTTTCATCATAAGTATCATGCATAGAAGAAGTGGCATCATCAATAACATGCGACATATCAGAACAAATAGCAGAAGCATGTTTAGGTGTCACAAGTTTACTCAAAACAGAAGGCAAATCAAGTGCAGAGCTAGATGGTAGTTCCTTACCTCCCCTCGTAGTTGAGGGATAAATTTTGGTTTTCTCGTTTGTCAAGTTCCTCATAGTGATCAGCAGGTATAAATCCCAAGTGACTCAAAGAATAGAGCTATGCTCCCCGGCAACGGCGCCAGAAAACAGTCTTCATAACCCACAAGTATAGGGGATCGCAACAGTTTTCGAGGGTAGAGTATTCAACCCAAATTTATTGATGCGACACAAGGGGAACCAAAGAATATTCTCAAGTATTAGCAGTTGAGTTGTCAATTCAACCACACCTGGATAAATTAATATCTGCAGCAAAGTATTTAGTAGCAAAGTAGTATGGAAGTAGCGGTAACGGTGGCAAAAGTAACATTAGCAGTTTTGTAGTAATTGTAACAGTGGCAACGAAAAAGTAACTAAGCAAAGATCGATATGTGAAAAGCTCGTAGGCATTGGATCACTGATGGATAATTATGCGGGATGCGATTCCTCATGCAACAGTTATAACATAGGGTGACACAGAACTAGCTCCAGTTCATCAATGTAATGTAGGCATGTATTCAGAATATAGTCATATGTGCTTATGGGAAAGAACATGCATGACATCTTTTGTCCTACCCTCCCGTGGCAGCGGGGTCCTATTGGAAATTAAGGGATATTAAGGCATCCTTTTAATAGAGTACCAGACCAAAGCATTAACACTTAGTGAATACATGAACTCCTCAAACTACGGTCATCACCGGGAGTGGTCCCGGTTATTGTCACTTCGAGGTTACCGGATCATAACACATAGTAGGTGACTATTGACTTGCAAGATAGTATCAAGAACTCACATATATTCATGAAAACATAATAGGTTCAGACCTGAAATCATGGCACTCGGGCCCTAGTGACAAGCATTAAGCATAGCAAAGTCATAGCACCATCAATCTCAGAACATAATGGATACTAGGGATCAAACCCTAACAAAACTAACTCGGTTACATGATAAATCTAATCCAAGCCATCACCGTCCAACAAGCCTACGATGGAATTACTCACGCACGGCGGTGAGCATCATGAAATTGATGATGGAGGAAGGTTGATGATGACGACGGAGACGGATTCCCATCTCTAGATGTCATAGCCCTAGAGTTTTGTTTGTAGATAGTTGCATCTGCATCCAGGCATCATGTTTAAATTTCTGAAACTTGAATTGAGAATTGTTGAACCCTCAAAACTTTAATTAAAAGCAGGGCAAAGAACCCTAAAAATGCATTCAATGCTTCCAAAATAGACTTAAATAATGTTGGTTATATTTTGGCAAAGGTTTTGAGCCCAACCAAAAATGATGAACATTTTTATGTAATATTTTGGGCACTGAATTTAAATCAATATTGTATTTGAGTTTGAATTTATAATCATATATTTAGAATATAAATTCAAATACTTCTGAAATCAATTATGTGCTTTTAGCAGGGTCCATACCTGTATCATATAATATTTCAAATACTTTTTGGCATTGTTTGAATTTGTCTGAATTCAAAACAGTGGCAGAAAGAAATAAATAAAAAGAAAACAAAACAGAAAAATAAAATAGAGCAGAAACTCACCTGACTTACTTGGCCCAGCTCCTCCAGCCGGCCCAGCCCACCTGGAAAGTGCCAGTCGTCCTCAACCTCTGCCAGTAGGCAGAGGCGAAGGCGGGCACGACGCGCGCTGAGGCCGCCACCTCCTGCCTGCCTCGCTGTACTCCTCCCTGAGCCTTCTGATCGAGCCACGGAGACAAGCATGTGCCCTGGATCCTTCCCACCTCTCCACCCTCACTTTCCCCTCCTCTACCTCCCTTCCCTGCTCTCCCTCGAACGCACACGAGAATGCCGGTGAGCACCACCGCGACCATAGCCTCCCCCGTGCCTCTCTGACGTGACCTCGAGCTCCCCCGTTGACCCATACGCCATCTCCACCGAGCCACGCGACGGGAAGAGCCCCGGAGCGCCGTCCCCGACGTCTTCTTCCTCCTCGGGTCACCGAGATCGCCGGCGACCGTGCTTCCGCTCCGACGCGTCCCCGAGCCCGCTGACCTTCTCCTCCGCCCCTAGTGAGCCCCTGATCGCTCCCCCCTGTTCTCTTCTTCGATAGCGCGCCCTAGCTAGCCCACCGTCGAGGTCGAGATCTCTCCCGCCGCCAGCCATGTCGCCACTGCGGCTACGGCTGCGCAAGCTCGCGTCCGAGCTCACGGCTGCACTCATCGCACTCCCGCGAGTCGAACACGACCATCCATGGTTCCTTCCGTGCCCCGCATCGCCCAAACCGCTGCTGGCCGAACTCCGGTCGCCGCACTCGTCGTTGCCACTGCCGCTATAGAGCACCTCAGCTCCGGCCACAACCACCGTTGGACGTGCCGCATTTCGGGCGTCCCAACGAGCCAAACCCCGCCTCAAACCGTCGACCGTAGCTCGGACCCGACGCCCTCCGCCGCGCGGAATGGTCGCCGCTGGCCAAACTCCTACGTGTCGACGTGGCCGCGTGTTTAGTTCTAATCACTGCCAACTAAACAACCCACACACACTGACAGTGGGCCCCAGGCCATTATTAGTTTTGGTTAAGATTAGTTTTAACCTTAATTAACCCCCAAGACACTGACTGCTTGGTCCCACGCGCCAGGTTTGACCCTGGCCGCTCAGTTGACCTGCTGACGTCACCCTGACGCATTGCACACGCAGTAATCTGTTTTCTGGATTTTAAATAAATCAGTAATGATTTATTTATTTCAAAAAATGGTTAAAACTTCAAAAATTCATAGAAATTAAACCGTAACTCCAAATGAAATAACTGATATATGAAAAATTATCAAAAAAATACAAAGAATCTGTTTATGGCATCCTCATGCATGTTTGAACAACTTACAGTCACTGTATATGAAAATTTGAATAAATGGCATTTGAAATGTCTTATATGGAGTTTGAATTTGAACCTTTGGTTCAAACCAATTTCATTTAATCTAGTTGCTAGTTGCATTAGCTCAATCAACAGCATATTGCCATGTCATAATCATGCATCATAATTGTTCCATTGCATTGATTGTGTTCTTCCTTGTTTGCCGGTATTTGTCCCCTCTCACTAGACGTGGTTCCGACGATGGGATCGATGACATCGATGAGGAACTATACTATCTTCAGAAGTGCCAGGCAAGCAAAACCCCCTTGTTCATTCCGATACAATCCCACTCTCTCGCCCTACTCTCTTTTACTGCATTAGGACAACAACGTTTCAACTGTTACATGCTGCGGTAGTTGAACCCATTTCCTCTGCATGACCTGTCATTGCCACAGTAAATAGATGCAACCCACTAGCATGAGTAGGAGTTGTTTGAGCCCTGATGTGCCTACTCATTCATGCTTGTTTGTCACGCCTGCTATTGCTTAGAGTTGTGTCAGGTCTGATTCATCGGGGATGAATTTGGAAGTTGTGAACATGTCCTACTGTTGAGAGCTATGTGTGTCAACACGATTTGGTAAAGGTAGCGGTGAGAGGCCATGTAGGAGTACATGGTGGGTTGTCTCATTGAAACCGTCCTCAGGAACTGAGTTTTGTGTTTCTGATCCATGAACAGCTACTACCACACATTGGGTTCCGGTAACTCGGCCCCTCTCGGCTTATTAATCAACCTGATCTCTGTCCAGGAGTTGCAACTAGTTTCTGGTGTTTGTAGGTAGTGCTAGTAGTCTACCAAGTGGCACCCGGTACAGGTGGGCTTGGGACAGACTAGGTGCAGTGGCACGGTGTACCAAGCGTCGCCCATTTGGTGGGCTTGGGAACCCTACTCACATCATTTGGGGCCATGAGCGACACACTGGCCGGATCTCCTTGCGGATGGAACCCGAATAGGCAATAAACCTGGACTAGAGACTTGCGTGGTTAGTTAGGTCATGGCCGACACCCTCTCCAGGCTCCCGCTTGAAGGTTGCCGAGATACATGACGTGTACATGGCGGTAATTGGTGAGAGCGTGTGTGAAGAAGTACACCCCTGCAGGGTTAACATCATCTATTCGAATAGCTGCGTCCGCGGTAAAGGACTTCTGGGTTACCTGTACAGTTCATAGACAAGTGAAAGTGGATACTCTAAAATGTGCAAGATAAGCGTGAGTGCTATGGATGGCCTTCTCGTAGGGAGACGGGAGCGGATCCATAGTGGTGTAGTGGTATGGTGAATATGTGGACTCGTGTGCGCCACCTCAAAAGAGTTACTTGCAATCGTAGTACAGGATAGCCACTGAGTCAAAGCTGGCTTGTTGCTGTTAAACTCCACTACCCCCTTGTTGATACTGATGCATATGTAGATAGTTCTGATGTAAGTCTTGTTGGGTACATTTGTACTCACGTTTGCTTAATTTATGTTTTTGCAGAGAGACTTCAGTCTCACTAGTAGTTCCGCGTGGACGTCGACATTTAGCTTGTTACCTCAGCTACTATCTTGTACCCTTGGGAGGGTCTTGTAGATAGTCAGGCTTCTCAGCCTTTTTCATTTGTAGTTGTTTGTACTCAGACACGTTTATGCTTCCGCTTGTTGCTTGTATGCTCTGTATGTTGGGTCATGAGACCCATGTTTGTAATACTTGGATCCTTGGAGCCTAATGAATAAATACTTGAGTCATAGAGTTATGTTGTGATGCCATGTTGTATTTGCACATATCGAGCATATTGTGTGTATGTTATTGAAATGCTTGGTATGTGTGGGATCCGACAACCTAGTTGTTTATTCTTGGTAGCCTCACTTGTGGGGAAATGTCTCCTAGTGCTTCCACTGAGCCATGGTAGCTTGCTACTGCTCCGGAACACATAGGCTGGCCGGCATGTGTCCTTCTTCGTTCCTGTGTCTGTTCCTTCGCAGAAATGTCACGCGATGTCTACCGGAGTCCTTTTAGCCCAGCTGCTACAGCCCGGATCCACTCGCTGATGACAGACACATTCGTTGTTGGGTCATGTATGCATGTCCCTGTAAGTTAGTGCCACTTTGGGTTTACGACTAGTCATGTCGGCCTAGGTTCTTCTCATATGGATGCTAGCGACACTATCATATACATGAGCCAAAAGGCGCAAACGGTCCCGGGCCAGGTAAGGTGGCACCCGTGGGAATACCATGCGTGAGGCCGCAAAGTGATATGATGTGTTACATGCTAGATCGGTGTGACTTAGGATCGGGGTCCTGACAGCTTTGGTATCAGAGCCTGACTGCCTGTAGGATTACCAAGCCAAACTGGTCGAAGTTGAGTCTAGAAATGCTTTAGTTATATAAGGGAATTGATTGTGGAAGGGAACGTAAGGCTCTTTTTACTTCTTATACCTCATGCCCTTCTGATCCGAGTCATCCTATCTTTCCTACGGGGTTAAGGAACTAGGCTTCTCATCTTTCTATCAGGATCACATGTTACTACTCCGTAGACTCTTAGGATTGTTGGTTCCAAGCCTCAGTTCAGTTTCTACTACTTCAGTATGTTGTTAGTTGGACCCGGAACCTTGATATTCTGATGTTGAGTGGTTATGCCACCATTTTGCGGATGTCTCAAATCTTGAGCATTTACAGCTGTTATGCTATCCGAGTCATCCCAAGTCTCTAAATAGTCTGATGCATTTGCAAATCTTTCCTCCCTGTCTTGATGAACTTTTAGGCCAGATTAACCACACTAATCAGTGTGTTGAGGCACTTCGTTGCCTCGACATATATGTTGAAGCTATTATTATGACACTAGGATATTTTATAGAAACACCTAGTAATCCAGCCATGCCTTGTATTCCCAGTGTGATAATTCTGGCCATCATTCTTGAAAGCATCCCATGATGCCATTTAGCTAATACGCATTCTATTCCTAGGTTTTTGGACCCGAGATTCACCCTACTCATTCATGTTGGTAGTGTTTGCTAGTTCCTTTAGGATATTAGTAACCTTTGTAATAGTCTTCGAGGTTCGTGGTATATCCTTCTTCCAAATACTATGAACCGCTTATGGTAGAAGTTCTTCGTTGAACCAAAAGGTCACAATAAGAGTGCTCTTGATGAGTTATCCATCCTATATTGGTGACTCTGCCAATTCTTCCTCTTCTGCATGGGTTATCCGGAAGAAAAGTTGAGCTTTGCTCGACATACTAATCTATGCATCCACAACTCAGAAAGTGATATGTTCCTTTGAGTTGTTCTCCTTAGTTGTTTCTGACCTTCGTCTATCAATCGATAGTCTAGGGTATATCATTGCATTCATTCATCAAAGTCTAATATTCTTGTGGTCCGTCAAGCCATTCTATTCCGGAATGACTAGGAGAAACAAACTCCAGCACCTCATCCATTTCTTGGACTGGTCAAAGTAGTTGTATTCCGCAGATCACAATGCCAATCCAGGTTTTGTTCTGTTCTACCTCGGAGTATTACCCTCTTCATGTTAGGATTGTCATGAGAATTGCACCAACCTCTTATGAATTCTTACCAAAGTGATACTTCTCGCCATAACTATTCATTCGTCGGTCCCCATGTTATTGTAACCGGGATGCCAACAGATGAACCGTGATGTGTGAAATCAATACTCCTAGCAACCTCGTTGCTTGGTAGTTAAAGGAAAGTAATTTCATTCTTAGCATCTTGGTTATTGAATCATCATTCTAAGATAGATTGTGTTACCTAGTCCATATTTCCTGGTGCACTCTCTGATCAATGAGTTAGATTGTGTCAATCTCTCGCTCTTTTGATCATATCGTCTTGCCCTGAAAAGCAAGATTGATCTCGAGTTTAATAACATATCGGTGGTTCGTGATTTTTCGAATATCTTCTCAGAAGTATCACCAGGTTGGCCCTGACTGTTATGTTGAGCTCGTGATCAAGTTGGTTTCTTGTAAACCACCCATTCTCCAATATTCTATGTTGGATACCCTGAACTAGTTGGTTGAGCTAAACAACAACTTGGAGAGTTGGAAGATAAAAGCTTTGCCTAACTTAGTTCATTTCAAAGGGATATATTTTGTATATGTGTGTTGAAGAAAGATGATATCTTCATTGATTGGTCCTCGTGATCAGTTGTTGGATCTATTGTCTTCTCAAAACTTTGATTTGAGTGTGGGCTATCCTCAAATCAAATCAGAACCAACGATGTTCGTAATGTTGTCTTACTCGTGGTTGATCCCTCGAGAATACACCATTACATCTTTGGGTCTGACCAATGCTATCACCGTGTTCACTTAATTGTGGAATTCCACTTATATGGAAACCTGAATGAATTGTTGTTGAGCCCATCAGCAACATTTTTATCCTCTCCATGATTTTGCTGAACATTAAGCTAGTGTTGGAAACTTTTGAAAGCATTTCTTCATGCTAGCTCATGAAGCATATGTTTGTATGAAAGAAGTGACTTCATCTAATTCAGGTGCATTTGATGCAAGTTGCCGCCGTGAATTCGAGAAAGTTTGTTTCGCTTCCTCTGGAATCATCCCAAGTCAGTCATGCATATGTCCGAAGTATTCTGTGGTCTGGAGACTTGCAACCTTCATTCTATATGAATCCCTAGCACACCAAGCCACTGATTGACTTGTTCAAGGAAAAGAAGTCTATGCTTGGGATCTAATCCATGGGCTTGCGTAAAGACTTCGAAATCCTTGATGATGGTTCCCCACCTGAACCCGACAGTGTTTTATCGTAAGACTTCTATGTGGTCATGCTTGTCTTGGACAACGTGTTCACATGTGTGTAGCAGAACTAGCTCATGTTTTGGAGCTTACTACCATAGTTCATTTCCCGAGAATCTCGCAACGCCATCTCATCGATTTGTGTTGCAACCTTTCCTTTTCAGACATGTTGTCTGAAATATCCTGTTACCAACCAGATCTGAATCTCAGGCAGATATGAGGGTTGGAATTCTCCCAAGATCTATGATGTAGGTTCCGTCAAGGTTGATCTTGGCAGACACACCTAGCCGGAAGATCTATTATTGTAGCTTCTTGGTTAAGCCACTTGACCATTTTCTCCATGAGGATTTGGTATGGCTGATTCCACAAGTTGTTCCTTATGGTTTTTTGTGCTCTCGAAGTCCGACCTTTACTTGATGGCCATGTTGATGTTTTAAGCAAAACCATGGTGGCTAGAACATCAAGGAGAACATTAGAAGCGGAGTGCTAAATGTCCCTCGGTCGATCATCCAGGTTTTGTTCCTTGGCATTGCTAAGGACAAATCTGAGAAGGTGTTGCCTTCCTTTGCATCCGGATCATCCATCCTAGTCTGAGTATGTCATTCGTTCGAACTCCTTCGAACGATCGATTGTGATTTGCCTTAGGTTAGTATAGAGGGTTTCAATGATCTTTGTGTCAAAGTAATTATTTCTGCCACTTCAAAGGATAAATCTACGAGTCGCCTTCCCCCAAGGTGCCCCGTTATGGAATCATGGCAACCTATCTCCTCGCTACTCTGACTCATACTTGCCATCTACTTAAGCGTGGAATTGTTGCCTACCAAATTGAACCTTTGTCATCCGCTTGTTTCCATCACCCCTGATGTGTGTTTCATGTCTCGGCTCAAGAGATGTTTTATATCTCACTCCATGAGTTGATCTTGTGTTGCTCGATCTTCGAGAAGATCGATTTCTGTAGGGTTTTCTTTCTGTCGTCATCGTGTTGGACAAAGAACTCGAAGGCAAAGACATCAAGATCAATATTATGGAATGAATCAACATCTTCAAGAAGGGCAGTTGGATCGAGAAGATTGTGATAGTTTTGTGACCCCTCTGTCTTCTTACCTCACGTCTTGAATCTCGGGACGAGATTCTTGTTTAGTGGGGGTGAGTTGTCACAGCCCTAGAGTTTTGTTTGTAGATAGTTGCATCTGCATCCAAGCATCATATTTAAATTTCTGAAACTTGAATTGAGGATTGTTGAAGCCTCAAAACTTTAATTAAAAGCATGGCAAAGAACCCTAAAAATGCATTCAATGCTTCCAAAATATCCTTAAATAATGTTGGTTATATTTTGGCAAAGGTTTTGTGCCCAACCAAAAATGATGAACATTTTATGGAATATTTTGGGCACTGAATTTAAATCAATATTGTATTTGAGTTTGAATTTATATTCATATGTTTAGAATATAAATTCAAGTACTTCTGAAATCAATTATGTGCTTTTAGCAGGGTCCATACCTGTATCATATAATATTTCAGAAACTTTTTGGCATTGTTTGAATTTGTCTGAATTCAAAACAGTGGCAGAAATAAATAAATAAATAAATAAATAAATAAAAACAAAACAGAAAAATAAAATAGAGCAGAAACTCACCTGACTTACCTGGCCCAGCTCCTCTAGCTGGCCTAGCCCACTTGGCAAGTGCCAGTCGTCCTCAACCTCTGCCAGTAGGTAGAGGCGAAGGCGGGCACGGCGCGTGCTGAGGCCACCACCTCCTGCCTGCCATGCTGTACTCCTCCCCGAGCCTTCTGATCGATCCACGGAGACACCCACACGCCCTGGATCCTTCCCACCTCTCCGCGCTCACTTTCCCCTCCTCTGCCTCCCTCCACTGCTCTCCCTGGAACGCACCCGAGAACGTCGGTGAGCACCACCGCGACCACAACCTCCCCCGTGCCTCTCTGACGTGACCTCGAGCTCCGCCGTTGACCCATACGTCGTCTCCACCGAGACACGTGACGGGAAGAGCCCCGGAGCGCCGTCCCCGACGTCTTCTTCCTCCTCGGGTCACCGAGATCACCGACGACCGTGCTTCCGCTCCGACGCGTCCCCGAGCCCGCTGACCTTCTCCTCCGCCCCCAGTGAGCCCCTGGTCGCTTCCCCCCTGTTCTCTTCTTTGATAGCGCACCCTAGCTAGCCCACCGTCGAGGTCGAGATCTCCCCCCCCCCCCCCCCGCCGGCCATGTCGCCACCGCGGCTACGGCCGCGCAAGCTCGCGTCCGAGCTCACGGCTGCACTCACCGCACTCCCGCAAGTCGAACACGACCATCCATGGTTCCTTTCGTGCCCCGCATCGCCCAAACCGCTGCTGGCCGAACTCCGGCCGCCGCACTCGTCGTCGCCACCACCGCTACAGAGCACCTCAGCTCCGGCCACAACCACCGTTGGACGTGCCGCACTTCGGGCGTCCCAACGAGCCAAACCCCGCCTCAAACCGTCGACCGTAGCTCGGACCCGACGCCCTCCGCCACGCGGAATGGTCGCCGCCGGCCAAACTCCAGCGTGTCGACGTGGCTGCGTGTTTAGTTCTAATCACTGCCAGCTAAACAACCCACAAACACTGACAGTGGGCCCCAGGTCATTATTAGTTTTGGTTAAGATTAGTTTTAACCTTAATTAACCCCTGAGACACTGACTGCTGGGTCCCACGCGTTAGGTTTGACCCTGGCCGCTCAGTTGACCTGCTGACGTCACCCTGACGCGTTGCAGATGCAGTAAACTGTTTTCTGGATTTTAAATAAATCAGTAATGATTTATTTATTTCAAAAAAATGGTTAAAACTTCAAAAAATCATAGAAATTAAACCGTAACTTGAAATGAAGTAATTTATATATGAAAAATTATCAGAAAAATCCAAAGAATCTGTTTATGGCATCCTCATGGATGTTTGAACAACTTACAGTCTCTGTATATGACACTTTGAATAAATGGCATTTGAAATGTCTTATATGGAGTTTGAATTTGAACATTTGGTTCAAACCAACTTCATTTAATTTGGTTGCTAGTTGCATTAGCTCAATCAGCAGCATATTGCCATGTCATAATCATGCATCATAATTGTTGCATTGCATTGATTGTGTTCTTCCTTGTTTGCCGGTATTTGTCCCCTCTCAGTAGACGTGGTTCCGACGATGGGATCGATGACACCGATGAAGAACTATACTATCTTCAGAAGTTCCAGGCAAGCAAAATCCCCTTGTTCATTCCGATACAATCCCACTCTCTCGCTCCTGCTCTCTTTTACTGCATTAGGACAACAACGTTTCAATTGTTACATGCTGCGATAGTTGAACCCCTTTCCTCTGCATGACCTGTCATTGCCACAGTAAATAGATGAAACCCACTAGCATGAGTAGGAGTTGTTTGAGCCCTGATGTGCCTACTCATTCATGCTTGTTTGTCATGCCTGCTATTGCTTAGAGTTGTGTCAGGTCTAATTCATCGGGGATGAATTTGGAAGTTGTGAACATGTCCTATTGTTGAGAGCTAAGTGTGTGAACATGATTTGGTAAAGGTAGCGGTGAGAGGCCATGTAGGAGTACATGGTGGGTTGTCTCATTGAAATCGTCCTCAGGAACTGATTTCTGTGTTTGTGATCCATGAACAGCTACTACCACACATTGGGTTCCGGTAACTCGGCCCCTCTCGGCTTATTAATCAACCTGATCTCTTTCCAGGAGTTGCAACTAGTTTCTGGTGTTTGTAGGTAGTGCTAGTAGTCTACCAAGTGGCACTCGGTACAGGTGGGCTTGGGACAGACTAGGTGCAGTGGCACGGTGTACCAAGCGTCGCCCGTTTGGTAGGCTTGGGAACCCTGCTCACATCGTTTGGGGCCGTGAGCGACACCCCGGACGGATATCCTTGCGGATGGAACCCGAATAGGCGATAAACCTGGACTAGAGACTTGCGTGGTTAGTCAGGTCATGGCCGACACCCTCGCCAGGCTCCCGCCTGAATGTTGTCGAGATACATGACGTGTACATGGCGGTAAGTGGCGAGAGCGTGTGTGAAGAAGTACACCCCTGCAGGGTTAACATCATCTATTCGAATAGCCGTGTCTGCGGTAAAGGACTTCTGGGTTGCCTGTACAGTTCATAGACAAGTGAAAGTGGGTAATCTAAAATGCGCAAGATAAGCATGAGTGCTATGGATGGCCTTCTCGTAGGGAGACGGGAGCGGATCCATAGTGGTGTATTGGTATGGTGAATATGTGGACTCGTGTGCGCCACCTCAAAAGAGTTACTTGCAGTCATAGTACAGGATAGCCACTGAGTCAAAGCTGGCTTGTTGCTGTTAAACTCCACTACCCCCTTGTTGATACTGATGCATATGTAGATAGTTCTGATGTAAGTCTTGCTGGGTACATTTGTACTTACGTTTGCTTAATTTATGTTTTTGCAGAGAGACTTCAGTCTCACTAGTAGTTCCGCGTGGACTTCGACGTTTAGCTTGTTACCTCAGCTACGATCTTGTACCCTTGGGAGGGTCTTATAGATTGTTAGGCTTCTCAGCCTTTTTCATTTGTAGTTGTCTGTACTCGTACATGTTTATGCTTCCGCTTGTTGCTTTATGCTCTGTATGTTGGATCATGAGACCCATGTTTGTAATACTTGGCTCCTTGGAGCCTAATGGGTAAATACTTGAGTCATAGAGTTATGTTGTGATGCCATGTTGTATTTGCACATATCGAGCATATTGTGTGTATGTTATTGGAATGCTTGGTATGTGTGGGATCCGACAACCTAGTTGTTTATTGTTGGTAGCCTCTCTTATGGGGAAATGTCTCCTAGTGCTTCCACTAAGCCATGGTAGCTTGCTACTGCTCCGGAACACATAGGCTGGCCGGCATGTGTCCTTCTTCGTTCTTGTGTCTGTCCCTTCGGGGAAATGTCACGCGATATCTATCGGAGTCCTTTTAGCCCAGCTGCTACAGCCCGGATCCACTCACTGATGACCGACACGTTCGTTGCTGGGTCATGTATGCCTGTCCCTGTAAGTTAGTGCCACTTTGGGTTTACGACTAGTCATGTCGGCCCGGGTTCTTGTCATATGGATGCTTGCGACACTATCATATACGTGAGCCAAAATGCGCAAACGGTCCCGGGCCAGGTAAGGTGGCACCCGTGGGAATACCGTGCGTGAGGCTGCACAGTGATATGATGTGTTACATGCTAGATCGGTGTGACTTAGGATCGGGGTCCTGACAACGGAGCCCCAAACGGACTCCAGATCAGCCCTCCGAGAGAGTTTAGGGCTTGGCGGCGGCTCTGTATCGTAAAACGCGATGAATCCTTCTCTCTGATTTTTTTCTCCCCGAACATGAATATATAGAGTTGAAGTCGAGGTCGGTGGAGCACCAGGGGGGCCACGAGGCAGGGGGCGCGCCCCCACCCTCGTGGACAGGGTGTGGGCCCCCTGGTCTTGATTTTTTCGCCAATATTTTTTATAAATTCCAAAATTATTCTCCGTGAAGTTTCTGGTCATTCCGAGAACTTTTATTTTTGGACAAAAATAACACCATGGCAACTCTGCTGAAAACAGCGTCAGTCCGGGTTAGTTCCATTCAAATCATGCAAGTTAGAGTCCAAAACAAGGGCAAAAGTGTTTGGAAAAGTAGATACGATGGAGACGTATCATTTGTCATTTGATGAATGGGATCACATCATTAGAGAATGATGTGATTGACAAGACCCATCCATTAGCGTAGCACGATGATCGTTTAGTTTGTTGCTATTGCTTTCTTCATGACTTATACATGTTCCTATGACTATGAGATTATGCAACTCCCGAATACCGGAGAAACACTTAGTGTGCTATCAAACATCACAATGTAACTGGGTGATTATAAAGATGCTCTACAGCTGTCTCCGATGGTGTTTGTTGAGTTGGCATAGATCGAGATTAGGAGTTGTCACTCCGATTGTCGGAGAGGTATCTCTGGGCCCTCTCGGTAATGCACATCACTATAAGACTTACAAGTAATGTGACTAATGAGTTATTTGCGGGATGATGAATTATGGAATGAGTAAAGAGACTTGCCGGTAACGAGATTGAACTAGGTATAGTGATACCAATGATCGAATCTCGGGCAAGTAACATACGGATGACAAAGGGAACAACGTATGTTGTTATGCGGTTTGACCGATAAAGATCTTCGTAGAATATGTGGGAGCCAATATGAGCATGCAGGTTCCGCTATTGATTATTGACCGGAAATGAGTCTCGGTCATATCTACATAGTTCTCGAACCCATAGGGTCCGCACGCTTAACGTTCCATGATGATCGGTATTATGAGTTCATGTGTTTTGATGTACCGAAGGTAGTTCGGAGTCCCGGATGTGATCACGGACATGACGAGGAGTCTTGAAATGGTAGAGACATGAAGATTGATATATTGGAAGGTTATGTTTGGACACCGAAAAGGTTTCAGATAGGTTCGGGCATTTTCCAGAGTACCGGGGGGTTACTGGAACCCCCCGGGGGGTTAATGGGCCTTCATGGGCCTTAGTGGAAGAGAGGAGGAGGCGGCCAGGTGGAGGCGCGCGCCCCCCAAGCCCAATCCGAATTGGGGAGGGGGGCTGGCCCCCCTTTCCTTCTCTCCCTCTTCCCCTTCCTTCCCCTCCTAGTTGGACTAGGAAAGGGGGAACCTACTCCTAGTAGGAGTAGGATTCCCCCCTTGGGGCGCGCCCCATGAGGCCAGTTGGCCCCCTCCTCCACTCCTTTATATACGGGGAGGGGGGCACCCCATCGACACACAAGTTGATTTCTTAGCCGTGTGCGGTGCCCCCCTCCACAGATTTCCACCTCGGTCATAATGTCGTAGTGCTTAGGCAAAGCCCTGCGTCGGTAACTTCCTCATCACCGTCACCACGTCGTCGTGCTGACTGCTACCTCTTGAGCACTGCGTTGGTTTTTCCCTTGAAGAGGAAAGGGTGATGCAGCAAAGTAGCGTAAGTATTTCCCTCAGTTTTTGAGAACCAAGGTATCAATCCAGTAGGAGACTACACGCAAGTCGCCTCGTACCTACACAAACAAATAAGAACCTTGCAACCAACGCGATAAAGGGGTTGTCAATCCCTTCACGGCCACTTGCAAAAGTGAGATCTGATAGAGATAATAAGATAAATATTTTTGGTATTTTTTATGATAAAGATTGAAAGTAAAGATTGCAAAGTAAAATAGATTGGAAACTTATATGATGGAGAATAGACACGGGGGCCATAGGTTTCACTAGTGGCTTCTCTAAAGATAGCATAAGTATTACGGTGGGTGAACAAATTACTGTCGAGCAATTGATAGAAAAGCGCATAGTAATGAGAATATCTAGGCATGGTCATGTATATAGGCATCACGTCCGCGACAAGTAGACCGAAACGATTCTGCATCTACTACTATTACTCCACACATCGACCGCTATCCAGCATGCATCTAGAGTATTAAGTTCATAAGAACAGAGTAACGCATTAGGCAAGATGACATGATGTAGAGGGATAAACTCAAGCAATATGATATAAACCCCATCTTTTTATCCTCGATGGCAACAATACAATACGTGTCGTTTCCCTTTCTGTCACTGGGATCGACCAACGTAAGATTGAACCCAAAGCTAAGCACTTCTCCTATTGCAAGAAAGATCAATCTAGTAGGCCAAACCAAACTGATAATTCGAAGAGACTTGCAAAGATATTAAATCATACATAAAAGAATTCAGAAGAGATTCAAATATTGTTCATAGATAATCTTGATCATAAACCCACAATTCATCGGATCTCGACAAACACACCGTAGAAAGAATTACATCGAATAGATCTCCAAGAAGATCGAGGAGAACTTTGTATTGAGATCCAAAGAGAGAGAGAAGAAGCCATCTAGCTAATAACTATGGACCCGAAGGTCTGTGGTAAACTACTCACACATCATCGGAGAGGCTATGGTGTTGATGTAGAAGCCCTCTGTGATCGATTCCCCCTCCGGCGGAGCGCCGGAAAAGGCCCCAATATGGGATCTCATGGGTACAGAAGGTTGCGGCGGTGGAAATAGGGTTTCGTGGTGCTCCTGGATGTTTTCGGGGTATATGGATATATATATAGGAGGAAGAAGTAGGTCGGTGGAGCTGCGAGGGGCCCACGAGGGTGGGGGCGCGCCCAGGGGGGCAGGCGCCTCCCTGCCTCGTGGCCTCCTCGCTTCTTTCTTGACGTCCACTCCAAGTCCTCTGGATCACGTTTGTTCCAAAAATAACTCTCTCGAAGGTTTCATTCCGTTTGATATTCCTTTTCTGTGAAACACTGAAATAGGCAAAAAAACAGCAATTTGCACTGGGCCTCCGGTTCATAGGTTAGTCCCAAAAATAATATAGAAGTGCTTAGTAGAGCCCATTAAACATCCAAAACAGATAATATAATAGCATGGAACAATCAAAACTTATAGATACGTTGGAGACGTATCAAGCATCCCCAAGCTTAATTCCTGCTCGTCCTCGAGTAGGTAAATGATAAAAAAACAGAATTTTTGATGTGGAATGCTACCTAGCATAATTCTCAATGTAATTTTCTTTATTGTGGCATGAATGTTCAGATCCGAAAGATTCAAGACAAAAATTTAACATTGACATAAAAATAATAATACTTCAAGCATACTATGTCTTCTCAAAATAACATGGCCAAAGAAAGTTATCCCTACAAAATCATATAGTCTGGCTATGCTCTATCTTCATCACACAAAATATTTAAATCATGCACAACCCCGATGTCAAGCCAAGAAATTGTTTCATACTTTTGATGTTCTCAAACTTTTTCAATCTTCACGCAATATATGAGCGTGAGCCATGGACATAGCACTATATGTGGAATAGAATGGTGGTTGTGGAGAAGACAAAAATGAGAAGATAGTCTCACATTAACTAGGCGTATCAATGGGCTATGGAGATGCCCATCAATAGATATCAATGCGAGTGAGTAGGGATTGCCATGCAACGGATGCACTAGAGCTATAAGTGTATGAAAGCTGAACAAAAGAAACTAAGTGGGTGTGCATCCAACTCGCTTGCTCACGAAGACCTAGGGCATTTTGAGGAAGTCCATCATTGGAATATACAAGCCAAGTTCTATAATGTGAAATTCCCACTAGTATATGAAAGTGAGAACATAGGAGACTCTCTATCATGAAGATCATGGTGCTACTTTGAAGCACACGTGTGGTAAAAGGATAGTAACATTGTCCCTTCTCTCTTTTTCTCTCATTTTTTTTATTTGGGCCTTTTTCTCTTCTTCTTTTTATGGCCTCTTTTTTTTCTTTTCTTTTTTCTTTTCGTTCGGATTCTCATCCCGACTTGTGGGGGAATCATAGTCTCCATCATCCTTTCCTCACTTGGGACAATGCTCTAATAATGATGATCATCACACTTTTATTTACTTACAACTCAAAAATTACAACTCAATACTTGGAACAAAATATGACTCTATGTGAATGCCTCCGGCGGTGTACCGGGATATGCAATGAATCAAGAGTGACATGTATGAAAGAATTATAAAGGTGGCTTTGCCACAAATACGATGTCAACTACATGATCATGCAAAGCAATATGACAATGATGGAACGTGTCATAATAAACGGGACGATGGTAAGTTGCATGGCAATATATCTCGGAATGGCTATGGAAATGCCATAATAGGTAGGTATGGTGGCTGTTTTGAGGAAGGTATATGGTGGGTGTATGATACCGGCGAAAGGTGCGCGGTCTTAGAGAGGCTAGCAATGGTGGAAGGGTGAGAGTGCGTATAATCCATGGACTCAACATTAGTCATAAAGAACTCACATACTTATTGCAAAAATCTATTAGTTATCAAAACGAAGTACTACGCGCATGCTCCTAGGGGGATAGATTGGTAGGAAAAGACCATCGCTTGTCCCCGACCGCCACTCATAAGGAAGACAATCAATAAATAAATCATGCTCCGACTTCATCACATAACGGTTCACCATAAGTGCATGCTACAAGAATCACAAACATTAGAACAAGTATTTCTCAAATCCACAACTACTCAACTAGCATGACTCTAATATCACCATCTTCATATCTCCAAACAATTATCAAGTATCAAATTTCTCATAGTATTCAATGCATTTTACATGATAGTTTTTATTATACCTATCTTGGATGCTCATCACATTGGGACTAATTTTTAACAAAGCAAATTACCATGCTGTTCTAAAGGACTCTCAAAATAGTATAAGTGAAGCATGAGAGATCAATAATTTCTATAAAATAAAACCGCCACCGTGCTCTAAAAGATATAAGCGAAGCACTAGAGCAAAATTATCTAGCTCAAAAGATATAAGTGAAGCACGTAGAGTATTCTAATAAATTCCGATTCATGTGTGTCTCTCCCAAAAGGTGTGTACAGAAAGGATGGTTGTGGTAAACTAAAAAGCAAAGAATCAAATCATACAAGATGCTCCAAGCAAAACACATATCATGTGGTGAATAAAAATATAGCATCAAGTAAAGTTACCGATGGACGAAGACGAAAGAGGGGATGCCTTCCAGGGCATCCCCAAGCTTAGGATTTTGGTTGTCCTTGAATTTACCTTGGGGTTCCTTGGGCATCCCCAAGCTTAGGCTCTTGCCACTCCTTATTCCATAATCCATCAAATCTTTGCCCAAAAACTTGAAAACTTTACAACACAAAATTCAACAGAAAATCTCATGAGCTCCGTTAGCGAAATAAAACAAACCAACACTTCAAGGTACTGTAATGAACTCATTGTTTATCTATATTGGTGTTAAACCTACTGTATTCCAACTTATCTATGGTTCATACTCTCCGATACTAGCCATAGATTCATCAAAACAAGCAAACAACACACACAAAACAGAATCTGTCAAAAACAGAACAGTCTGTAGTAATCTGTATCTAACGCAAACTTCTGTAACTCATAAATATCTACCAAATAGTAAGACCTAGATAATTTTTTTATTGATCTACTACAATTGGAATCAGTATTTTATCACGTTCTGGTGATTTTTAACAATTGTTTTCGTGAGCAGAAAGTTTCTGACTTTTTCAGCAAGATCAAATAACTATCATCCAAGAAGATCCTATAGGTTTTACTTGGCACAAACACTAATTAAAACATAAAACCACATATAAATAGAGGCTATATCAATTATTTATTACTAAACAGAACCAAAAAGTAAGAAACAAAAATAAAATTGGGTTGCCTCCCAACAAGCGCTATCGTTTAACGCCCCTAGCTAGGCATTGATAATTTTAATGATGCTCACATCAAAGACAAGAATTAAAGCACAAAGAGAGCATCATAGAACACGTGATAAACACATCTAAGTCTAACATACTTCCTATGCATAGGTATTTTATAAGCAAACAATTTATCATAGCAAGCAAAAATTAGCATATGCAAGGAAGAAGAAAGAAACGATAGGAATCTCAACATGAAGAGAGGTAATTTAGTAACATGAAAATTTCTACAACCATATTTTCCTCTCTCATAATAATTACATGTAGGATCATAAGAAAATTCAACAACATAGCTATCACATAAAATATTCTCTTTATGAACCACATGCATGCAAAGTTGACACTCTTCCAAAATAGTGGGATTAACATTAACTAAAGTCTTGACCTCTCCAAACCCACTTTTATCAAAAATTTCATAAGATTGAAAATCCTCCAAATATGTGGGATCTAAAGTTGACACTCTTCCAAACCCACTTTCAATATTATTGCAAACACTATTATCAATCTCATATTCATCATGGTGCTAAATAAATTTTCAAGATCATAAGAAGAATCACACCAATCATGATTATTGCAATAAGTAGTAGACATAGCAAAACTAGCATCCCCAAGCTTAGGGTTTTGCATATTATTAGCACAATTGACATCAAGAGAATTTATAGTAACATCATTGCAATCATGCTTTTCATCGAAGGAACTACCAAGTATGGGTGCAATAGCAACGATCTCATGTTTAACATAAGGAACTATAGCAAATTCATCTTCATAAATATTGGCATCATGGCCACAAGAATTGCAAGCATCATGTTCATCAAGGGATATTTCAATCAAATCATCAGAATCATCATTATCTATAGATTCATGCATATCATTATTTTCTTCCAAAGCAACGGTCATTCTCTCAATAAATTCTTTGACATAGACATTATGAGCATAGTTTTCATAGCAATATTTAAGTATGTCAATATTTTCAGATTCGTAGAGAGTAATATCATACTTTTCAATCAAAGAAGCAACTTCATAAGCACCCTTAACAGCAACAAATTCTTCAATTGTTCAATATCGTAGTAACTATAAACACCCTTTGCATAAGAAGATAAGATTTCATTATCATTAAACTCACATAGGTAGGGGAGGTGTTTTTTAGGGTTCTTAGAGCAACAAGTAAAATCATAAATCTCACAAAGATTCCAAGCATAACATAGCAATCTATTTATTTGATCCCATAAGAGTCTCCCTTTTTCAAACAAATGGTGACGCACAAAATGAGCATGCTCATCTAAAGATTTCCCATCAACTAGGCTAGTTGGGGCTTCAGCACGAGCGCATAAGGATCAAAGATGATCCAAGTAGAACACTTTAAGTGGATCCATATCAATAGAATTTTAGCAAGCAAAGATGCAAGCAAGTAGAAGGCACATGGTAACACAAGCAAACAATAGATCTAGCGAGAAAAAGGCAAACAAAAAAGAAGGTGAATAAAATGGCAAAGGTGAAGTGGGGGAGAGGAAAACGAGAGGCAAATGGCAAATAATGTAATGCGACGGATAAGAGTTTGTGATGGGTATTTGGTATGTCTTGACTTGTGCGTAGATCTCCCCGGCAACGGCGCCAGAAATCGCACGTGTCGGATGTGGGGTTCCGGCAAAACCCTTAAGGTTCGAACTCTGGGGTGCGCGCGAAGTTCTTCCCTTCTACCGATCCACGCCCCAGCTCGCTAAGATCTTGCGGGCGGACGCGACGAACTCACAACACAGAAAGACACGAGAGTTATACTGGTTCGGGCCACCGTTGTGGTGTAATACCCTACTCGAGTGTGGTGGTGGTGGATTGCCTCTTGGGCTGATGATGAACAGTACAAGGGGAAGAACAGCCTCCTGAGGTTGAGGTGTTCTTGTGCTCTGTGGACTAGTGGGTGAGAGCTTTATGAACTCCTTGATCCCCCCTACTGTGGTGGCTAGACTTACTTATATAGGCCCTGGTCCTCTCCCCAAATATTGAGCGGGAAGGGAGCCAACAACGGCGGGCGAATTTGAAGGGGAACAGCTAGTACAAGCTATCCTGACAAAAGTGGTCTTCGCCTGCTAAAGGCTCTGGTGATGACGCCGTCTTGGACTCCACGATGACCTCCGTCTTGCCGTCCTTCCAGTCTTGGTCTCATTGCACCGATATGGCAACCTTTGCCCGATGCCTCGGTAATCCTCGCCTGCGCTTGCCTCCCTAGCACCAAAGAGGAAACAAGGACGCTGCGCGCGCTGGCGCCCGCTTGGTGCCCGTCTGGTCTCGATCGTCATGGCTCACGTCACGAGAGCCTCATGAGGTTTGCCCCGCCTTGACATCTTCGCTCCTCGTGAGCCTGCCTGGCTAGGCCACTCCTGAGGAGGTCTTGCGTTGTCCGCCTCGCGAGGCTTGGCCCCTCGCAAGGGTCTTGATTGCCTTGTCGATGAAGATGGGCCGTACAGGCCTGCCAACTTAGCCACGCTATGGGCCGCAGGCAGGCAAGTCTGGGGACCCCCGTTCCCAGAATGCCGACAGTAGCCCCCGGGCCCAAGGTGCGCTCGGGCTTGGCTTCGAGGCGAAGCCAAGGGTCAAGTACGGAGCGCCGCGGGCCCCAAAAGCCTGTGGCTTCGGTTGACGCGTGGCGGTTGATTGGACGTGGGCGTCTCCGCTTCCCCACGCTGCCTCGACAACTGCTCTACTTGACAAGTCCCTGTGACATGCAAGGAAAACCATCATTACCTGCGATCGTGGGAGGCGCCGGTTGGCCTCCTTCCGCTATAAATGGGGAGGGGGGCTAACCCCCGTCGCCCATCTCTTCCTCGCTTGCTTGCTTCTTCTTCCTCGTCCATTGCTAGCAGCGCCATCCATGGCACCACGAAGGAAGTTCTCTGCCGCCGAGAAGGGGAAGACCCCTCGCGAAGGACCCGGCTCCCCTGTGCCCAAGCGCGGACGCGACTGTCCGCGCAAGCACGTCGTGACCCCCGCCGCGGCCCACGGAGGGGGTCGTCTCAGTCATGGCAGCCCAGCTGACGAAGGGAGGCGCGCCATGACGGCGCGACCTCCCCGTCCGCGCTTCCATTCGGCGGAGGTGTCACCGGAATTCATTGTCTGGTCGGAGAACCCGGCCGGCAACTGGCTCCAGTTTCCGCGCTTCTTCGTCGATGAGTTGCTGGCCTCTGGTCCAGGCGGGCTCTGGTTGCAGGCGGATGGCTGCTGCAGCAAGGCCTCCAGGGTCGCGGTTGAGACTTCCGCCGTGGGCAACATCGCCCTGGCCCGCGGCTGGCAGACGTTCACACGCGCGCGCGGCTTGGGTAGGCGGTGCACCCTCCATTTCAAGTATGATGGTGGGACGACCCTCTACGTGAGGGTGTTCGGGGAAGATGGTCACCGCGCCGGGTGCTGCCCCGAGGCGAACGACAGCGAGGAGGTGCTCGGCCTCGTGACGGCCGCGGCGAGGATGAGGGCGAGCCCGCCCTTGGTGGCGACAGTGTCTCATCCAGCTACGGCGGCTCTTCCTCTGGCGACAGCTCCAGCTGCGGTGGGTATGACCAGCTGCCGCGCCCGCTTTGAAGGCGGCAGCGGGTCGTCTCGTCGCCGCGCCTCCGTGAAGCGCGAGGAGCGGTCTGGGTAAGCTCGGGGCACTGCTAGGTGCCTGCCTCTGTGGATCACTGCAATGTTGCTTTTGTTTTGCTCTTTTACCTGCATCAAAGATGAAACCAGTATGGGCCCAGAGGGGCGTGTATCGAACTGTGGTTCCTTGGTTATTGCACTATGCGTGTTGTTCCTGTGCCGTGTTGCTATTTTGTGCAAAAATAACTTAACCTGGTGCTTTCAGAGCGCCCTCTTCCTTTCGAGGTATTTGTTTCCTTGTGTCCACCTTGATCTGTTGGCTCAGAAATTGCGAAAATTCGTTAGAAGGTGCGCTAGGAGATTCGCTGTTCACCCGAGCCTTGACCCGACGCTTTGCATCGCGGTACCCGAGGGGCACGAACTAGGAGAGATGCGCCAGTTTTTGGGCTCGAACGAGGGTGGCTCACGAGAAGGCAGAGAGGAGAGAAATGCTCGCGAGGGCACCTGCCTAGCCCCCTCGCGAGGTATGCGAGAGAGAGAACACGAGCGAACCAGAACCGAAAAATGCAGTAAGAGGCGAGGGAATCAAACCAGCAAAGAACACCAAAGGCAAACTTCGATTGAGGAAAGACGAGCCAACTACGGAAAGCAAATGAACAGCCGCGTCCGGCACCTAGTCTAGTCTTCAAGTCTTCTCACCAGCGCGGAGCTAAGTGCTGCCACTAGGCGTGGGCGGGAGCCCCAGGGCCTGAGGCCGGCGCTCCTGAGACTCCGGGGCGTGTACATCCCCACTCATTATTACGTGAGAGTGTCACGGGCGGCGATTCTTCACAGGCACCAGGCCTTCTTCACAGGCTCTGGGCCTTTCTTCTCAGGCTCTGGACCTTGCTTCTCAGGCTCTGGGCCTTGCTTCATGGATAGAACTTCCGGAGGTGCTGGATGTTCCAGGCGTTCTGGATGGGCATCCCATCCTGCGTCTCCAGGCGAGCCGCACCGGGCCTGGAGACATGGGCGACCCTGAACGGGCCCTCCCACATGGGTGAAAGCTTGTGCAGCCCTTCCCTAGAGAGGACCCGCCTCAGGAAGAGGTCGCCCACCTCGAGCGTCCTGGAGCGAACGTTGCAACAGTGGTATCGCCGCAGCGCTTGTTGGTACCTTGCCGCTCTTAATGCAGCTTCACGACGGCGTTCCTCCCCCAGCACGAGATTCATCCCCCGCGTGGCGTCCTGTTGCGTTTCGTCGAACGCCAGGACCCGTGCGGAGCGATGCTTGACCTCGTGAGGAAGGACCGCTTCAGCTCCGTAGACGAGGAAGAATGGAGTCTCGCCCGTCGGCTTGGTGGCGGTGGTGCGGATGGACCATAGCACGGACCGAAGCTCGTCGTGCCAGCCCCTGCCGCAGGCCTCTAGCTTCTTCTTGAAGGTCCTGGTCTTGAGGCCCCTCAGGACCTCCGCGTTGGCGCGTTCGGTCTGACCATTGCTCCTGGGGTGCGCCACCGAAGCGTAGCAAATCTGCGTTCCAAGGTTAGCACAGTAGGTTTTGAAGAGGTTACTAGTAAACTGCGAGCCGTTATCTGTGATGATGCGGTTGGGGACCCCGAAACGGCTCACGAGGCCCTTGATGAACTTGACAGCAAAGCCGGCCGGGATGGTACGGATGGCTTCCACTTCCGCCCACTTGGTGAACTTGTCTATGGCGACGTAGAGATAGCGGTAGCCCCCTGGCGCCCGAGGGAACGGGCCTAAGATGTCCAGCCCCCAGACCGCGAATGGTCACGTGAGCTGGATGGTCTGGAGGCCCTGAGCTGGCTGATGAATTTGCTTGGCATGGAATTGGCATGCTTCGCAGGACTTCACCAGCTCGGCTCCGTCATTGAGTGTCGCGGGCTAGTAGAATCCACTGCGGAACACCTTGCCGACGAGGGTCCGCGACGACGAGTGGTGCCCGCAGTCCCCGCCATGTATGTCAGCCAGCAACTCCCTTCCTTGATCACTGGAGATGCAGCGCAGCGTGACATCATTCGGTCGTTTCCTGTACAACTCACCGTCCTGGATACAGTATGTCGTGGCCTGCCGGGCCACGCGCTCTGCGTCCTCTTCCCTCTCTGGCAGCGTCCCTTGCATCAGGTACTCCTTGAATTCCTTGGTCCAGCATTCCTCCTAGGGCTCGAGCGCCAAGAGCAGGCGAGCTCCTGAGGTCGGGCCACAGGCTGGGGCTCCCATGGCTGGGGGCTGTGGGAGCTCCTCCCGAGGCTGAGTAGTGCTTGAAAGTGGTGGTGTAGCCGATGGCTTGAAGAGCCGTTCCTCAAAGACACCGGGCTCTTGCGGTTGCCGCTTGGATGCTCACCTAGCAATGTCGTCGGCTTCCTTGTTGGTGCCCCGGGGCACGTGCTGCAGCTCCAGGCCCGAGAACTGCTTCTCCATCTTGCGCACCTCCGCGAGGTATGCCTCCATATGCTCATCCTTTGGCCCGTATGCCTTGTTGGAGAAGTTGACGAGGAGTTGCGAGTCGCCCCTAATGGTAATGCGCTTTACCCCCAGAGCTGCCGCGGCCTTCAGGCCAGCTATGAGGCCTTCGTATTCTGCGATATTGTTGGAGACCTTCTCGCCGTGCTGAAAGCAGAGTTGCACGGCGTAGTAGAGTTTGTCCTGAGTGGGCGAGATGAGCACTGCTCCAGCCCCCGCACCCTGACGCGCGAAGGCGCCATCGAAGTACATGACCCAGCCGTCTGGTGCCTCGCTTCCTGGTGAGGTGGATCGGTCTTCGCCTTCTTCAAGTGTCGGTGCATCCGTCCATTCCGCCACAAAATCAGCGAACGCGGCCCCCTTGATGACCCTGGTGGTGTTGAACTCTAACTGGAATGCTTGCAGCTCGATGTTCCACTCAGCGACCCTTCCAGCTGAGTTGGGGCTCTTGAGCACCCTTTCCAATGGATAGGCCGAGACGACCTTGATGGGGTGGCCCTGGAAGTAGTGTCGCAACTTGCGTGAGGCCACCAAGAGTGCGATCAGGAGCTTCTATGGCATGGGGTATCGTGCCCTCGCATCTCGCAGCACGGTGCTGACAAAGTACACTGATACGTCTCCAACGTGTCTATAATTTTTGATTGTTCCATGCTATATTATATTCTGTTTTGGACATTAATGGGCTTTATTATACACTTTTACATTATTTTTGGGACTAACCTATTAACCGGAGGCCTAGCCCAGAATTGTTGTTTTTTGCCTATTTCAGAGTTTCGCAGAAAAAGAATATCAAACGGAGTCCAAACGGAATGAAACCTTGGGATCGTGATTTGTGTTGTGAAGTTTTCAAGTTTTGGGTAAAAGATTTGATGGATTATAGAACAAGGAGTGGCAAGAGCCTAAGCTTGGGGATGCCCATGGCACCCCAAGATAATCTAAGGACACCAAAAAGCCAAAGCTTGGGGATGCCCCGGAAGGCATCCCCTCTTTCGTCTACTTCCATCGGTAACTTACTTGGAGCTATATTTTTATTCACCACATGATATGTGTTTTGCTTGGAGCGTCTTGTATGATTTGAGTCTTTGCTTTTTAGTTTAGCACAATCATCTTTGCTGTACATACCTTTTGAGAGAGACACACATGATTCGGAATTTATTAGAATACTCTATGCGCTTCGCTTATATCTTTTGAGCTATATAGTTTTTGCTCTAGTGCTTCACTTATATCTTTTAGAGCACGGTGGTGGATTTTTTTTATAGAAACTATTGTTCTCTCATGCTTCACTTATATTATTTTGAGAGTCTTAAACAGCATGGTAATTTGCTTAATCCTAATATGCTAGGTATTCAAGATTAGTAAAAACTTTCTTATGAGTGTGTTGAATACTAAGAGAAGTTTGATGCTTGATGATTGTTTTGAGATATGGAGGTAGTGATATTAAAGTTGTGCTAGTTGAGTAGTTGTGAATTTGAGAAATACTTGTGTTGAAGTTTGTAAGTCCCGTAGCATGCACGTATGGTAAACGTTATGTAACAAATTTGAAACATGAGGTGTTCTTTGGTTGTACTCCTTATGAGTGGCGGTCGGGGACGAGCGATGGTCTTTTGCTACCAATCTATCCCCCTAGGAGCATGCGCGTAGTGCTTGGTTTTTGATGACTTGTAGATTTTTGCAATAAGTATGTGAGTTCTTTATGACTAATGTTGAGTCCATGGATTATACCCACTCTCACCTTTCCATCATTGCTAGCCTCTTCGGTACCGTGCATTGCTCTTTCTCACATTGAGAGTTGGTGCAAACTTCGCCGGTGCATCTAAACCCCGTGATATGATACGCTCTTTCACACATAAACCTCCTTATATCTTCCTCAAAACAGCCACCATACCTACCTATTATGGCATTTCCATAGCCATTCCGAGATATATTTCCATGCAACTTTCCACCGTTTCGTTTATCATGACACGTTCATCATTGTCATATTGCTTTGCATGATCATGTAGTTGACATAGTATTTGTGGCAAAGCCACCATTCATAATTCTTTCATACATGTCACTCTTGATTCATTGCATATCCCGGTACACCGCCGGAGGCATTCATATAGAGTCATACTTTGTTCTAGTATCGAGTTGTAATCATTGAGTTGTAAATAAATAGAAGTGTGATGATCATCATTTTTTAGAGCATTGTCCCAAGTGAGGAAGAGAGAGAGAGAGAGAGAGAGGCCATAAAAAAAGAAGGCCCAAAAAAATGAGAGAAAAAGAGAGAAGGGAGAATATTACTATCCTTTTACCACACTTGTGCTTCAAAGTAGCACCATAATCTTCATGATAGAGAGTCTCTTGTTTTGTCACTTTCAAATACTAGTGGGAATTTTTCATTATAGAACTTGGCTTGTATATTCCAACAATGGGCTTCCTCAAATGCCCTAGGTCTTCGTGAGCAAGCAAGTTGGATGCACACCCACTTAGTTTCTTTTGTTGAGCTTTCATACATTTATAGCTCTAGTGCATCCGTTGCATGGCAATCCCTACTCCTTGCATTAACATCAATCGATGGGCATCTCCATAGCTCATTGATTAGCCGTGTTGATGTGAGACTTTCTCCCTTTTTGTCTTCTCCACATAACCCCCATCATTATATTCTATTCCACCCATAGTGCTATATCCATGGCTCACGCTCATGTATTGCGTGAAGGTTGAAAAAGTTTGAGATTACTAAAGTATGAAACAATTGCTTGGCTTGTCATCGGGGTTGTGCATGATGAGAGCATTCTTGTGTGATGAAAATGGAGCATGACTAAACTATATGATTTTGTAGGGATGAACTTTCTTTGGCCATGTTATTTTGAGAGGACATAATTGCTTAGTTAGTATGCTTGAAGTATTATTATTTTTATGTCAATATTGAACTTTTATCTTGAATCTTTCGGATCTGAATACTCATACCACAATTAAGAAGAATTACATTGAAATTATGCCAAGTAGCATTCCACATCAAAAATTCTATTTTTTATCATTTACCTACTCGAGGACGAGCAGGAATTAAGCTTGGGGATGCTTGATACGTCTCCAACGTATCTATAATTTTTGATTGTTCCATGCTATATTATATTCTGTTTTGGACATTAATGGGCTTTATTATACACTTTTATATTATTTTTGGGACTAACCTATTAACCGGAGGCCCAGCCCAGAATTGCTGTTTTTTTGCCTATTTCAGAGTTTCGCAGAAAAATAATATCAAACGGAGTCCAAACGGAATGAAACCTTCGGGAACGTGATCCACAGGACTTGGACCCTACGTCAAGACATCAACCAGGAAGGCACGAGGTAGGGGGCACGCCTACCCCCCCCCCCCCCAGGGCGCGCCCTCCACCCTCGTGGGCCCCATGTTGCTCCACCGACGTACTTCTTCCTCCTATATATACCTACGTACCCCCAAACTACCAGATACGGAGCCAAAAACCTAATTCCACCGCCGCAACCTTCTGTACCCATGAGATCCCATCTTGGGGCCTTTTCCGGAGCTCCGCCGGAGGGGGCATCGATCGCAGAGGGCATCTACATCAACACCATAGCCTCTCCGATGATGTGTGAGTAGTTTACCTCAGACCTTCGGGTCCATAGTTATTAGCTAGATGGCTTCTTCTCTCTTTTTGGATCTCAATACAATGTTCTCCCCCTCTCTTGTGGAGATCTATTCGATGTAATCTTCTTTTGCGGTGTGTTTGTTGAGATCGATGAATTGTGGGTTTATGATCAAGTTTATCTATGAACAATATTTGAATCTTCTCTGAATTCTTTTATGTATGATTGGTTATCTTTGCAAGTCTCTTCGAATTATCAGTTTGGTTTGGCCTACTAGATTGGTCTTTCTTGCAATGGGAGAAGTGCTTAGCTTTGGGTTCAATCTTGCGGTGTCCTTTCCCAGTGACAGTAGGGGCATCAAGGCACGTATTGTATTGTTGCCATCGAGGATAACAAGATGGGGTTTATATCATATTGCATGAGTTTATCCCTCTACATCATGTCATCTTACTTAAAGCGTTACTCTGTTCTTATGAACTTAATACTCTAGATGCATGTTGGATAGCGGTCGATGTGTGGAGTAATAGTAGTAGATGCAGGCAGGAGTCAGTCTACTTGTCTCGGACGTGATGCCTATATACATGATCATACCTAGATATTCTCATAACTATGCTCAATTCTATCAATTGCTCAACAGTAATTTGTTCACCCACCGTAATACTTATGCTCATGAGAGAAGCCACTAGTGAAACCTATGGCCCCGGGGTCTATTTTCAATCATATTAATCTTCCAACAACAAGCTATTTCTATTATCTTTTATTTTGCTTTTATTTTACTTTGCATCTTTATCATAAAAATACCAAAAATATTATCTTATCATATCTATTAGATCTCACTCTCGTAAGTGACCATGAAGGGATTGACAACCCCTCTATTGCGTTGGTTGCGAGGATTTATTTGTTTGTGTAGGTGCGAGGGACTTGTGCGTGGCCTCCTACTGGATTGATACCTTGGTTCTCAAAAACTGAGGGAAATACTTACGCTACTTTGCTGCATCGCCCTTTCCTCTTCAAGGGAAAACCAACGCAGTGCTCAAGAGGTAGCATACACCGGGTGTTCGACGAGTGCCGGCACACTGTCGAGGCTTGGGTCTTGTGGAGGTTGAGGCATCTCCGGAGGTGGAGGGGCTCCTGAGACCTGATTGTCTTCATGGGTTTTGGCGATGTTGTCCTGCCAAGCTTGGTCTTCTGCCACTGAGGCCTTTGCTGCGCCTTCCTGACCCTGCACCACTTCAGCTCCGCCCTGGCGCAGCGCGCCCTTGGCTTGACGCTCCTCCCGAACTGCCACCAACGCCGCGCTGGCGGAGTACGGGGTGGCGGCAAGGTAGAGTACTAGGGGCTCGAGAGGTCGTGGTGCCACCATCACCGGAGGGCTGGTAAGGTATTTCTTGAGGTCTTGGAAAGCTCGGTCGGCCTCCGGAGTCCACTCGAACGGGCCCTTCTTCTTCATGAGCTTGAAGAAGGGTAAGGCGCGCTCCCCCAGCTTGGAGATGAAACGTCCCAACGCGGTCACCCGCCCCGCTAGCTTCTGCATCTCTTTGAGGGTCTGAGGTGGGCTCATGTCTTCGATGGCCTTGATCTTTTCCGGGTTCGCCTCGATCCCTCTGTGGGACACGAGGAACCCCAGCAGCTTGCCGGAGGGGACGCCGAACACATACTTCTCCAGGTTAAGCCTCAAGTTCACCTGGCGCAGGCTCTCGAAGGTCTCCTCCAAGTCTTGAATCAATGTTCTCGCCTCCCGAGACTTTACCACTATGTCATCGACGTAGGCTTCCGTGTTTCTCCCAAGCTGCCGCCCCAGGGCGATGTGCATCAGCCGTTGAAAAGTCACGCCCGCGTTGCGCAGCCCGAAGGGCATGCAGGTGTAGCAGTACACCCCACATGTTGTCAGGAAGGCTGTCTTCTCCACATCCTCCACCGCCATCTTGATTTGGTGGTATCCTGAGAATGCATCCAGGAAACACAGCAGGTCGCACTCGGCGGTGGAGTCAACGATCTGGTCGATGCGCGGGAGCGGGAACGGATATTGGGGGCATGCTTTGTTAAGGTTGGTGAAGTCGACGCACATCGTTCCTTCCCGCCTTTCTTCGGCACTAAACAGGGTTCGCCAGCCATTCGGGATACCGAACCTCGCGAATGGCACCCGCCGCCTCTAGCTTGCGGGTTTCTTGGATGATGAAGGCATGCTTCTCAGTGGACTGCCGCCTTGCTCGCTGCTTCACGGGGCGTATGTTGGGGCATACCCTTAAATGATGCTGAATCACCTCCCTCGGGACTCCTACCAGCTGACTAGGCTCCACGCGAATATCTCCTTGTTCGCGCGCAAGAACCTCACTGCCGCCTTGCTCGCTGCTTCACGGGGCGTATGTTTGGGCATACCCTTAAATGATGCTGAATCACCTCCCTCGGGACTCCTACCAGCTGACTAGGCTCCCACGCGAATATCTCCTTGTTCGCGCGCAAGAACCTCACCAATGCCTCCTCTTGACCCGGGTCGAGGCCGGCGCCTATGGTAAAGGTGGCTCCCGAGGACCCGTCCTCGTCGACCGGCACCTGCTTGGTTTCTGCCTTGTCTTGGGTGAATAGCTGCTTCTTCTTGGTAGGCGCGGCCTCCTTGGTTTCGGGGGAACCGGCGCCGGCGGGCTGTGCTGCCGCCGCAGTCTTGAAGGCAAGCCTGAGTGCCGTCACGGCCTCCTTAGCGTCCCCTTGATGGTGAGGACGCCTTTGCTCCCAGGCATCTTCATGAGGTTGTAGGCCGGGTGAGTCGCCGCCATGAACTGAGCGAGAGCTGGGTACCCGAGGATGGCGTTGTACGGGAGACCAATGCGGGCGATGTCGAAGTCAAGCAGCTCGGTGCGATAGTTGTCGCGTGTGCCGAAGGTGACAGGGAGACGGATCTGCCCCAGAGAGTGGGCAGCGCCACCGCCAACTCCAGAGAAGGGCTTGCTGAGGCTGAGCCGCTCGAGCGACACGTGAAGAAGGTTGAAGGCTTCTACGGAGAGCAACTTGAGGCCGGCACCGCCGTCAATGAGGGTCTTGGTAACAGCCACGTTGCAGATGGTGGGCGTGCAGAGCATCGGGAGCGTGCCCGAGCCGACGGTGGAGTCGGGGTGGTCCTCTGAGCCAAAGGTGAGGTCGGCCTCTGGCGCAGCCCAACCCGGTGGAGCCCCCGGGCGCTTGGAAGCGGCCCCAATTTGACGGAGGAACGCTTTGATGTGGCGATCTGAAGGCGGTGCTTGAGAGCCGCCTAGCAGGGCCGCGACTGCGTGATGCGCCGGCACTGCGTAGCGAGCAGTGAAGAGGTCGCGGAGCTCCCCCCAAGATGTCACCGTGGACCCTGGGAGGTTGAGCAGCCAGGCGCGCAGCTCGCCGGCGAGGGCCATGGGGAACCAGTTGGCCATGATCTTGTCATCGCCTCCGGCCTCGAGGACAACCTCCTCATACGCCAGCAGGAACGGCGACGGGTCTGACGCGCCATTGTAATGCGGCGGCATCTCTGGCTTGAACTTGGTCGGCCACTGCACGCGCCGCAGGGCGGGGCCAAGGCTCGGTACCCAGACGCCCCGTCGTAGATGCTGGCCGCAGAAGCGGATGGCGGGGCATCTGCCATGGGAACGAAGTGCGGTGGCGCCGGGCGTAGGTTGGTGGAGAGGAGCTTTGGCGCACCCCTACCTGGCGCGCCAAATGTCATATGTGGGGTTCCGGCAGAACCCTTAAGGTTCGAACTCTGGGGTGCGCGCGAAGTTCTTCCCTTCTACCGATCCACGCCCCAGCTCGCTAAGATCTTGCGGGCGGACGCGGCGAACTCACAACATAGAAAGACACGAGATTTATACTGGTTCGGGCCACCGTTGTGGTGTAATACCCTACTCCAGTGTGGTGGTGGTGGATTGCCTCTTGGGCTGATGATGAACAGTACAAGGGGAAGAACAGCCTCCTGAGGTTGAGGTGTTCTTGTGCTCTGTGGACTAGTGGGTGAGAGCTTGATGAACTCCTCGATCCCCCCTACTGTGGTGGCTAGACTTACTTATATAGGCCCTGGTGCTCTCCCCAAATATTGAGCGGGAAGGGAGCCAACAACGGCGGGCGAATTTGAAGGGGAACAGCTAGTACAAGCTATCCTGACAAAAGTGGTCTTCGCCTGCTAAAGGCTCTGGTGATGACGCCGTCTTGGGCTCCACGATGACCTCCGTCTTGCTGTCCTTCCGGTCTTGGTCTTGTTGCACCGATATGCCAACCTTTGCCCGATGCCTCTGTACTTCTCGCCTGCGCTTGCCTCCCTAGCACCAAAGAGGAAACAAGGACGCTGCGCGCGCTGGCGCCCGCCTGGCGCCCTTCTGGTCTCGATCATCATGGCTCACGTCACGAGAGCCTCATGAGGTTTGTCCCGCCTTGACATCTCCGCTCCTCGTGAGCCTGCCTGGCTAGGCTACTCCTGAGGAGGTCTTGCGTTGTCCGCCTCGGCGAGGCTTGGCCCCTCGCGAGGGTCTTGATTGCCTTGTCGATGAAGATGGGCCATACAGGCCTGCCAACTTAGCCACGATGTGGGCTGCAGGCAGGCAAGTCTGGGGACCCCCGTTCCCAGAACGCTGACAGCACATTGTCGGGAGATCAAATCTTGACTTGACTTGGTGTAAGCCTCCCCGGCAGGCAACGGCACCAAAAATCCTTCTTGCTAACTCTTGAGCACTGCGTTGGTTTTTCCCTTGAAGAGGAAAGGGTGATGCAGCGAAGGAGCGTAAGTATTTCCCTCAGTTTTTGAGAACCAAGGTATCAATCCAGTAGGAGACTACATGCAAGTCGCCTCGTACCTACACAAACAAATAAGAACCTTGCAACCAACGCGATAAAGGGGTTGTCAATCCCTTCACGGCCACTTGCAAAAGTGAGATCTGATAGAGATAATAAGATAAATATTTTTGGTATTTTTTATGATAAAGATTGAAAGTAAAGATTGCAAAGTAAAATAGATTGGAAACTTATATGATGGAGAATAGACACGGGGGCCATAGGTTTCACCAGTGGCTTCTCTCAAGATAGCATAAGTATTACGGTGGGTGAACAAATTACTGTCGAGCAATTGATAGAAAAGCGCATAGTAATGAGAATATCTAGGCATGGTCATGTATATAGGCATCACGTCCGCGACAAGTAGACCGAAACGATTCTGCATCTACTACTATTACTCCACACATCGACCGCTATCCAGCATGCATCTAGAGTATTAAGTTCATAAGAACAGAGTAACGCATTAGGCAAGATGACATGATGTAGAGGGATAAACTCAAGCAATATGATATAAACCCCATCTTTTTATCCTCGATGGCAACAATACAATACGTGTCGTTTCCCTTTCTGTCACTGTGATCGAGCAACGCAAGATTGAACCCAAAGCTAAGCACTTCTCCCATTGCAAGAAAGATCAATCTAGTAGGCCAAACCAAACTGATAATTCAAAGAGACTTGCAAAGATATTAAATCATACATAAAAGAATTCAGAGGAGATTCAAATATTGTTCATAGATAATCTTGATCATAAACCCACAATTCATCGGATCTCGACAAACACACCCTAGACAGAATTACATCGAATAGATCTCCAAGAAGATCGAGGAGAACTTTGTATTGAGATCCAAAGAGAGAGAAGAAGCCATCTAGCTAATAACTATGGACCCGAAGGTCTGGGGTAAACTACTCACACATCATCGGAGAGGCTATGGTGTTGATGTAGAAGCCCTCCGTGATCGATTCCCCCTCCGGCGGAGCGCCGGAAAAGGCCCCAAGATGGGATCTCACGGGTACAGAAGGTTGTGGCGATGGAAATAGGGTTTCGTGGTGCTCCTGGATGTTTTCGGGGTATATGGATATATATATAGGAGGAAGAAGTAGATCGGTGGAGCTGCGAGGGGCCCACGAGGGTGGGGGCGCGCCCAGGGGGGCAGGCGCGCCTCCCTGCCTCGTGGCCTCCTTGCTTCTTTCTTGACATCCACTCCAAGTCCTCTTGATCACGTTTGTTCCAAAAATAACTCTCCCGAAGGTTTCATTCCGTTTGGACTCCGTTTGATATTCTTTTTCTGTGAAACACTGAAATAGGCAAAAAAAATAGCAATTTGCACTAGGCCTTCCGTTAATAGGTTAGTCCCAAAAATAATATAAAAGTGCTTAGTAGAGCCCATTAAACATCCAAAACAGATAATATAATAGCATGGAACAATAAAAAATTATAGATACGTTGGAGACGTATCACTGACGAAACTCTCCCTCGGCCTTAGCTGGATCTAGAGTTCGAGGGACGTCACCGAGCTGTACGTGTGCAGATCATGGAGGTGCCGTGTGTTCGGTACTTGATCGGTTGGATCGCGAAGACGTTCAACTACATCAACCACGTTACTTAACACTTCCGCTTTCGGTCTACGAGGGTACGTGGACACACTCTCCCCGCTCGTTGCTATGCTTCTCCTAAATAGATCTTGCGTGATCGTAGGAAATTTTTTGAAATACTGCGTTTCCCAACAGTGGCATCCGAGCCAGGTCTATGCGTAGATGTTATATGCACGAGTAGAACACAAAGAGTTGTGGGCGATAATAGTCATACTGCTTACCAGCATGTCATACTTTGATTCGGCGGTATTGTTGGATGAAGCGGCCCAGACTGACATTACATGACCGCGTTCATGAGACTGGTTCTACCGCCATGCTTCGCACACAGGTGGCTAGTGGGTGTCTGTTTCTCCAACTTTAGTTGAATCGAGTGTGACTACGCCCGGTCCTTGTTGAAGGTTAAAACAACACACTTGACGAAAAATCATTTTGGTTTTGATGCGTAGGTAAGAACGGTTCTTGCTAAGTCCGTAGCAGCCACGTAAAATTTGCAACAACAAAGTAGAGGACGTCTAACTTGTTTTTGCAGGGCATGTTGTGATGTGATATGGTCAAGACGTGATGATATATAAATTGTTGTATGAGATGATCATGTTTTGTATAAGTTATCGGCAACTGGCAGGAGCCTTATGGTTGTCTCTTTATTGTATGAAATGCAATCGCCATGTAATTGCTTTACTTTATCACTAAGAAGTAGCGATAGTCGTGATAGCAATAGTTGGCGAGACGACAACGATGCTTCGATGGAGATCAAGGTGTAAAGCCAGTGACGATGGTGATCATGACGGTGCTTTGGAGATGGAGATCAAAGGCACAAGATGATGATGGCCATATCATATCACTTATATTGATTGCTTGTGATGTTTATCCTTTATGCATCTTATTTTTGCTTAGTTCGGTGGTAGCATTATAAGATGATCCCTCACTAAATTTCAAGGTATAAGTGTTCTCCCTGAGTATGCACCGTTGCGACAGTTCGTCGTGCCGAGACACCACGTGATGATCAGGTGTGATAAGCACTACGTTTACATACAACGGGTGCAAGCCAGTTTTGCACACGCAGAATACTCGGGTTAAACTTGACGAGCCTAGCATATGCAGATATGGCCTCGGAACACTGAGACCGAAAGGTCGAGCATGAATCATATAGTAGATATGATCAACATTGTGATGTTCACCATTGAAAACTACTCCATCTCACGTGATGATCGGACATGGTTTAGTTGATTTGGATCACGTGATCACTTAGATGATTAGAGGGATGTCTATCTAAGTTTGAGTTCTTAAGTAAGATGATTAATTGAACTTTAGTTTATCATGAACTTAGTACCTGATAGTATTTTGCATGTCTGTGTTGTTGTAGATCAATGGCCCATGCTACTGTTCCTTTGAATTTTAATGCGTTCCTAGAAGAATTACGTCCTGGAAGCACCGCTAGGTGCCAGGCCTGCTGCAGATGCTGCTGATGACGTTAAGAACGTCTGGCAGAGCAAAGTTGATGACTACTCGATAGTTCAGTGTGCCATGCTTTACGGCTTAGATCCGGGACTTCAACGATGTTTTGAACTTCATGGAGCATATGAGATGTTCCAGGAGTTGAAGTTAATATTTCAAGCAAATGCACGAATTGAGAGATATGAAGTCTCCAATAAGTTCTACAGCTGCAAAATGGAGGAGAATAGTTCTGTCAGTGAACATATACTCAAGAATGTCTGGGTACCACAACTACTTTACTCAACTAGGAGTTAATCTTCCTGATGATAGTGTCATCGACAGAGTTCTTCAATCACTGCCACCAAGCTACAAAAGCTTCGTGATGAACTATAATATGCAAGGGATGGATAAGACAATTCCCGAGCTCTTTGCGATGCTAAAGGCTGCAGAGGAAGAAATCCAGAAGGAGCATCAAGTGTTGATGGTCAACAAGACCACCAGTTTCAAGAAAAAGGGTAAAGGGAAGAAGGGGGACTTCAAGAAGAACGGCAAGCAAGTTGCTACTCAAGTGAAGAAGCCCAAGTCTGGACCTAAGCCTGAGACTGAGTGCTTCTACTGCAAAGGGACTGGTCACTGGAAGCGGAACTGCCCCAAGTATTTGGTGGATAAGAAGGATGGCAAAGTGAAAGGTATATTTGATATACATGTTATTGATGTGTACCTTACTAATGCTCGCAGTAGTGCCTGGGTATTTGATACTGGTTCTGTTGCTCATATTTGCAACTTGAAACGGGGACTACGGATTAAGCGAAGATTGGCCAAGGACGAGGTGACGATGCGCGTGGGAAATGGTTCCAAAGTCGATGTGATCGTCGTCGGCACGCTACCTCTACATCTACCTTCGGGATTAGTTTTAGACCTGAATAATTGTTATTTGGTGCCAGCGTTAAGCATGAACATTATATCTGCATCTTGTTTGATGCGAGACAGTTATTCATTTAAATCATAGAATAATGGTTGTTTTATTTATATGAGTAATATCTTTTATGGTCATGCACCCTTGATGAGTGGTCTATTTTTACTAAATCTCGATATTAGTGACACACATATTCATAGTATTGAAGCCAAAAGATATAAGTTTAATAATGATAGTGCAACTTATTTGTGGCACTGCCGTTTAGGTCATATTGGTGTAAAGCGCATGAAGAAACTCCATGTTGATGGGCTTTTGGAATCACTTGATGCTTGCGAACCATGCCTCATGGGCAAGATGACTAAGACTCCGTTCTCCGGAACAATGGAGCGAGCAACAGACTTGTTGGAAATAACACATACTGATGTATGCGGTCCGATGAGTGTTGAGGCTCGCAGCGGGTATCATTATTTTCTTACCTTCGCAGATGATTTGAGTAGATATGGGTATATCTACTTGATGAAACATAAGTCTGAAACGTTTGAAAAGTTCAAAGAATTTCAAAGAAAATAAAATTTCTACGATCTGATCGTGGAGGAGAATATTTGAGTTACGAGTTTGGTCTTCATTTGAAACAATGCGGAATAGTTTCGCAACTCACGCCACCCGGAACACCACAACGCAATGGTGTGTCCGAACATCGTAAACGCACTTTATTTGATATGGTGCGATCTATGATGTCTCTTGCTGATTTACCGCTATCGTTTTGGGGTTATGCTTTAGATACGGCCGCATTCACGTTAAATAGGGCACCATCTAAATCCGTTGAGACGACACCATATGAATTGTGGTTTGGCAAGAAACCCAAGTTGTCGTTTCTTAAAGTTTGGGGCTGCGATGCTTATGTGAAAAAGCTTCAACCTGATAAGCTCGAACCCAAATCGGAGAAATGTGTCTTCATAGGATACCCAAAGGAGACTGTTGGGTACACCTTCTATCACAGATCCGAAGGCAAGATATTCGTTGCTAAGAATGGATCCTTCTAGAGAAGTAGTTTCTCTCGAAAGAAGTGAGTGGGAGGAAAGTAGAACTTGATGAGGTAACTGTACCTGCTCCCTTATTAGAAAGTAGTTCATCACAGAAATCAGTTCCTGTGATTCCTACACCAACTAGTGAGGAAGCTAATGATGATGATCATGAAACTTCTGATCAAGTTACTACCGAACCTCGTAGGTCAACCAGAGTAAGATCCGCACCAAAGTGGTACGATAATCCTGTTCTGGAGGTCATGTTACTTGACCATGACGAACCTACGAAATATGAGGAAGCGATGATGAGCCCAGATTCCGCGAAATGGCTTGAGGCCATGAAATCTGAGATGGGATCCATGTATGAGAACAAAGTGTGGACTTTGGTTGACTTACCCGATGATCGGCAAGCCATAGAGAATAAATGGATCTTCAAGAAGAAGACTAACGCTGACGGTAATGTTACTATCTACAAAGCACGACTTGTTGCGAAAGGTTTTTGACAAGTTCAAGGAGTTGACTACGATGAGACCTTCTCACCCGTAGCGATGCTTAAGTCCGTCTGAATCATGTTAGCTTGCCGCATTTTATGATTATGAAATTTGGCAAATGGATGTCAAAACTGCATTCCTGAATGGATTTCTGGAAGAAGAGTTGTATATGATGCAACCCAAAGGTTTTATCGATCCAAAGGATGCTAACAAAGTGTGCAAACTCCAGCGATCCATTTATGGACTGGTGCAAGCATCTCGGAGTTGGAATAAACGTTTTGATAGTGTGATCAAAGCATATGGTTTTATATAGACTTTTGGAGAAGCCTGTATTTACAAGAAAGTGAGTGAGAGCTCTGTAGCATTTCTAATATTATATGTGGATGACATATTATTGATTGGAAATGATATAGAATTTCTGGATAGCATAAAAGGATACTTGAATAAGAGTTTTTCAATGAAAGACCTCGGCGAAGCTGCTTATATATTGGGCATCAAGATTTATAGAGATAGATCAAGACGCTTAATTGGACTTTCACAAAGCACATACCTTGATAAAGTTTTGAAGAAGTTCAAAATGGATCAAGCAAAGAAAGGGTTCTTGCTTGTGTTACAAGGTGTGAAGTTGAGTCAGACTCAATGCCTGACCACTGCAGAAGACAGAGAGAAAATGAAAGTCATTCCCTATGCTTCAGCCATAGGTTCTATCATGTATGCAATGTTGTGTACCAGACCTGATGTGTGCCTTGCTATTAGTTTAGCAGGGAGGTACCAAAGTAATCCAGGAGTGGATCACTGGACAGCGGTCAAGAACATCCTGAAATACCTGAAAAGGACTAAGGATATGTTTCTCGTTTATGGAGGTGACAAAGAGCTCGTCGTAAATGGTTACATCGATGCAAAGCTTTGACACTGATCTGGATGACTCTAAGTCGCAAACCGGGTACGTATTTATATTGAACGGTGGAGCTGTCAGTTGGTGCAGTTCTAAGCAAAGTGTCATGGTGGGATCTACGTGTGAAGCGGAGTACATAGCTGCTTCGGAAGCAGCAAATGAAGGAGTCTAGATGAAGGAGTTCATATCCGATCTAGGTGTCATACCTAGTGCATCGGGTCCAATGAAAATCTTTTGTGACAATACTGGTGCAATTACCTTGGCAAAGGAATCCAGATTTCACAAGAGAACCAAGCACATCAAGAGACGCTTCAATTCCATCCGCGATCAAGTCAAGGAGGGAGACATAGAGATTTGCAAGATACATACGGATCTAAATGTTGCAGACCCATTGACTAAGCCTCTCTCACGAGCAAAACATGATCAGCACCAAGACTCCATGGGTGTTAGAATCATTACTATGTAATCCAGATTATTGACTCTAGTGTAAGTGGGAGACTGAAGGAAATATGCCCTAGAGGCAATAATAAAGTTGTTATTTATATTTCCTTATATCATGATAAATGTTTATTATTCATGCTAGAATTGTATTAACCGGAAACTTAGTACATGTGTGAATACATAGACAAACAGAGTGTCACTAGTATGCCTCTACTTGACTAGCTCGTTAATCAAAGATGGTTAAGTTTCCTAGCCATAGACATGAGTTGTCATTTGATGAACGGGATCACATCATTAGAGAATGATGTGATTGACAAGACCCATCCGTTAGCTTAGCACGATGATCGTTTAGTTTGTTGCTATTGCTTTCTTCATGACTTATACATGTTCCTATGACTATGAGATTATGCAACTCCCGAATACCGGAGGAACACTTAGTGTGCTATCAAACATCACAACGTAACTAGGTGATTATAAAGATGCTCTACAGGTGTCTCCGATGGTGTTTGTTGAGTTGGCATAGACCGAGATTAGGATTTGTCACTCCGATTGTCGGAGAGGTATCTCTAGGCCCTCTCGGTAATGGACATCACTATAAGCCTTGCAAGCAATGTGACTAATGAGTTAGTTGTAGGATGATGCATTATGGAACGAGTAAAGAGACTTGCCGGTAACGATATTGAACTAGGTATAGTGATACCTATGATCGAATCTCGGGCAAGTAACATACCGATGACAAAGGGAACAACGTATGTTGTTATGCGGTTTGACCGATAAAGATCTTCGTAGAATGTGTGGGAGCCAATATGAGCATCCAGGTTCCGCTATTGGTTATTGACCGGAAATGAGTCTCGGTCATGTCTACATAGTTCTCGAACCCGCAGGGTCCGCACGCTTAACGTTCGATGACGATCGGTATTATGAGTTTATGTGTTTTGATGTACCGAAGGTAGTTCAGAGTCCCGGATGTGATCACGGACATGACGAGGAGTCTCAAAATGGTCGAGACATGAAGATTGATATGTTGGAAGGTTATGTTTGGACACCGGAAAGGTTTCGGATAGGTTCGAGCATTTTCCGGAGTACCGGAGGGTTACCGGAACCCCCCGGGGGGTTAATGGGCCTTCATGGGCCTTAGTGGAAGAGAGGAGGAGGCGGCCAGGTGGAGGCGCGTGCCACCCCAAGCCCAATCCGAATTGGGGAGGGGATCCAGCCCCCCTTTCCTTCTCTCCCTCTTCCCCTTCCTTCCCCTCCTAGTTGGACTAGGAAAGGGGGGAACCTACTCCTAGTAGGAGTAGGATTCCCCCCCTTGGGGCGCGCCCCATGAGGCCGGCCGGCCCCCTCCTCGACTCCTTTATATACGAGGGAGGGGGCACCCCATAGACACCCAAGTTGATTTCTTAGCCGTGTGCGGTGCCCCCCTCCATAGATTTCCACCTCGGTCATAATGTCGTAGTGCTTAGGCGAAGCCCTGCGTCGGTAACTTCATCATCACCGTCACCACGCCGTCGTGCTGGCGAAACTCTCCCTCGGCCTCAGCTAGATCTAGAGTTCGAGGGACGTCGCCGAGCTGTACGTGTGCAGATCACGGAGGTGCCGTGCGTTCGGTAGTTGATCGGTTGGATCGCGAAGACGTTCGACTACATCTACCGCGTTACTTAACGCTTCCGCTTTCGGTCTACGAGGGTACGTGGACACACTCTTCCCGCTTGTTGCTATGCTTCTCCTATATAGATCTTGCGTGATCGTAGGAATTTTTTTGAAATACCACGTCCCCAACAGTGTTGGCCTAAAATCTAGAATGCACCTGAAGGATAATATAAAACCACGGATCCCAGTAGCCCCTGAGACTCATGTCGATTCATGAAATCAGTCTGAGGATCAAATCCTTGCTCGGCAACATACTTTAGGAATAGAACGCGGTGCCCCCGAAACTCGGGTCGGGTGCGGTCGACCGACCTGAGTATCGTAATCTCCTAGGAAACCATATTACACTTTGATTTTTTATGCATTAAATCATCATGCAGTAGCCCTCGAGACTTGGTTTGGGCAACATGGCCGACCCTACGATCGTATCTCCTCGGGAACTGGTTCAACCTAATTTTGCGTTTCGCCATCACCGGGGTGCATCTCGGTAGGGAAGATGCCGAACTGCTAGTCGGAAAAGATATTTCCCGAGCAGAATTACCATGCAAGACACCTCGACCAAGAGGATGTCCTTCCTCCTGAGAAAGGACACACAATAGCTTAAGAGTGTCATAAGCTCAAAAACCCCAAAAACTTGCGTAAATTTTTTACTTCTGAATTAAATCAAGTTTTTTTAGCCATTCCAAAATCAGTTTTAATTAATTTGTGCTTCCCTCGTGCTTTAAAATGATACATCCGATCTCTAGACTTCAAGTGGGCTCTTCAACTTCAACCTCCTTATCCCGATAGGCCGAGTGCTTCTCAGGCCAATTTATTTAAACTAAACTCGAGTTGCATATAGAGAAGCCAGGCTATCACGCTATTTGACCGTGAACTCGACCATAAATTTCTAGATCGCACCGGACTCAAGTGAAAGAAGCCAACCAATAGTGTGGTCAAAGTTAACGTGGACATGTCATTTCATGCTAATGATGGTAGAGGCGCGACTGGATTCCCTCCTCCTAGCTAATAATTTGGTATTTTGCTCGATTCAGAATCTATCAGATGCAATTGAAGTTATCAATGCATGTGTACGGAGACAAGATATCGAATGAGGCTTCAACAATTTATGTTGATTTTTTCATCATGGCTGGATGATGGGAGTGGTAGATTTTATGCATTGTGTCTGTGAAGCCAATGAGGTAGCTCATATGTCACGTTAACAAAACAGGCATTAGCAGCAAACTTTGGAAGCAGTTGTTACTGTTGGGGAACGTAGTATTTCAAAAAAAATCCTACGATCACGCAAGATCTATCTAGGAGAAGCATAGCAACGAGCGGGGAGAGTGTGTCCACGTACCCTCGTAGACCGAAAGCGGAAGCGTTAAGTAACACAGTTGATGTAGTCGAACGTCTTCACGATCCAACCGATCCAAGCACCAAACGTACGGCACCTCCGCGTTCAGCACACGTTCAGCTCGATGACGTCCCTCGAGCTCTTGATCCAGTTGAGGATGAGGGAGAGTTCCATCAGCACGACGGCGTGGTGACGGTGATGATGAAGTTACCGGCACAGGGCTTCGTCTAAGCACTACGACGATATGATCGAGGTGTGTAACTGTGGAGGGGGCACCGCACACGGCTAAGAGAAGACTTGGTGTACCTTTGGGGTGCCCCCTCCCACGTATATAAAGGAGGGGGGAAGAGGAGGCCGGCCCTAGAGGGGGCGCACCAAGGGGGGAGTCCTACTTGGACTCCCGGTCCAAGTAGGATTCGCCCCCCCTTTCCTATTCCAACTAGCTAGGAGAAGGAGGGAAGGAGGAAGAGGGGAGAAGGAAAGAGGGGGGCGCCACCCCCTCCTAGTCCAATTCGGACCAGCCATGGGGGGGGCGGCCACCCTTGAGGCCCTTCTATCCTTTCCCCTAAAGCCCATTAAGGCCCACTAACTCCCCGGGGGGTTCCGGTAACCTCCCGGTACTCCGGAAAATACCCGAAACACTTCTGAACCATTCCGGCGTCCGAATATAACCTTCCAATATATTGATCTTTACCTCTCGACCATTTGGAGACTCCTCGTCATGTCCGTGATCTCATTCGGGACTCCGAACAAACTTCGGTCATCAAATCATATAACTAATAATACAAATCATCATCGAACGTTAAGCGTGCGGACCCTACGGGTTCGAGAACTATGTAGACATGACCGAGACACATCTCCGGTCAATAAACAATAGCGGAACCTGGATGCTCATATTGGCTCCTACATATTCTACGAAGATCTTTATCGGTCAAACCGCATAACAACATATGTTGTTCCCTTTGTCATCGGTATGTTACTTGCCTGAGATTCGATCGTCGGTATCATCATACCTAGTTCAATCTCATGCTGGCAAGTCTCTTTACTCGTTCCGCAATGCATCATCCCGTAACTAACTCATTAGTTACATTGCTTGCAAGGCTCATAGTGATGTGCATTACCGAGAGGGCCCAGAGATACCTCTCCGATACACGGAGTGACAAATCCTAATCTCGATCTATGCCAACTCAACAAACACCATCGGAGACACCTGTAGAGCATCTTTATAATCACACAGTTACGTTGTGACGTTTGATAGCACACAAGGTGTTCCTCCGGTATTCGGGAGTTGCATAATCTCATAGTGAGAGGAACATGTATAAGTCATGAAGAAAGCAATAGCAATAAAACTAAACAATCATTAAGGCTAAGCTAACTGTTGGGTCTTGTCCATCACATCATTCTCTAATGATGTGATCCCATGCATCAAATGACAACTCATGTCTATGGTCAGGAAACTTAACCATCTTTGATTAACGAGCTAGTCTAGTAGAGGCATACTAGGGACACTCTGTTTGTCTATGTATTCACACATGTACTAAGTTTCCGGTTAATACAATTCTAGCATGAATAATAAACATTTATCATGATATAAGGAAATATAAATAACAACTTTATTATTGCCTCTAGGGCATATTTCCTTCAGTTACCAAACGGATCAAAGCCGCATGTAATAACTGCCTCAGAGGTGGTTCGCCCGATGAAACCGCTTAAATCCTCTAAACAACGCAGGTGATCTGGTTCTAGAAACCATTTGCGGGTGGTGAGTACCTCGGAGTGCAACATTCCCCTTCTATTTTTTTGTTCGTTTCTCCCTTCCCCTTCTCCATTCCACAACCAAACCCTAGCACCACCAACGCAATGTTGGACTTGCTAAGCGCTGACTCTTGTACGCTTCTTCGTCGGTGACCACTGTCGACGTAGTACTCCAGTGTTAGATTGGCCCATCCAAGATGGTGTGGTAGAAATCCGCCCATCTGTGGCAGCATGGTGCCATGTTCGTCCTTTCGCCAAGGCGAAGTGGTAGATCTGCCCATTTGCGACACAGTGGCACATCTGGACATCCGCGACAGAGCAGCAGATCCAGTCCACCTACAACGTTGATCGAGGCAGCTCGACGGGTGGCATTTGTCGAAATTGGATTGTCGTTGCCGCCGACCTCCAACGCGGCCTTCAGATCTCTGGTACAGTGAGCTCCCTAGTGTTTCACCACGGATTTTTGTAAGGTTATGTTGTATGCTTATATATTCTTGTATTGTTAGTTGATGCTTATAGAAATATGTTTCGCCACTGATTTTTGTATGGTTAGGTGCTACTTATCGAAATCAGTTTATAATTAAAATTGTTTAACTCATGCTTGGCAAAGTTGTTTATATATTGTTGTGTTTACCTCTTTATTTACCATGTGTAATGAAACTCAACATGATTTATATTTTATAAATTTTAGCAGTTGCTTTATATGATAGATTGCATTGCACAAAAAATATGAAGAAGAGGAAGGTGCAGGGGTAGGAACCTGGTACTCCAAACTCTTCATTTCAGATATGGGTTGTGTGCTACTTTGATGGTCTCGGAGTTCATGCTATAACATTCAAAAAAGGGTCTTGGCAGTTTGTATCTTGATCGATATGTTATATACGAGTCTTTGATGGCCTGTGAGTTGGCATCCTGACCTAAATGTTTTACACAATGATGAGATAATCATTCTCCTCATCTCCTTCATATAGAGCGACATCTCATTCATAGGTTGGATGTCTCAGTGAATATTGTTGACTTACATGCATATTGATGTGTATTAAACTCAAAATCTAAATTGGAATATTTCTCTTGCTGGTGCTTTAAATTTTTAGTCACATTGCACAAAGTTATTTAAAGAGAAGGTGAAGCCTCAGGGGTGCCGAACTTAACAGAAAGGATAAAACTATTAGGGATGTTGCTTTTTGGGATACCCTCTTCTTTTCAACCATGTTAGGTTTTCGAACATGTTCTGAAGTTGTGAAGTGTGTAAAAGTACATGTTTATCATGTATGCCTATATGTTATGAGACACAAAGCTTTGAGCAAATGAATGATGTATGTTTATCTTTATTTGAATGTTTACTTCCAATTCCCTTCGCACGACTGCTTAAGAAATAAAAAATTGAACTGATCTAAAAAACAAATGAAGGTGGTTGTAAAACCAAAACCACTTCAACTGGTAACTTATTACAAGTGGTTGAATAATGAAACCACCTGCGGTGTATCAGGCATTCGAGGTGGTTCTAATGCAATAACCGTCTCCGGTGCAAAGCACCGGAGGCGGTTTATCGCCTCCACTGTGTTGAGTATTACCAACAGAGGCTTTGAGGCGGAACTGGCAACCGCTAACGACCCATGTAAGAAAATTGCCTTCAAAGACCGATTCTACACTAGTGTGTTCGCCAAGTTTGCTTATGATAATAATACTTCTTCTATTTGGGCCGATGAACCCCATATTTTCTTAGTGGATGCCCTTCCAAAGGATGTAACTAGTTTACTTTTTAATAAAGTGGCCATGATGTCATTCCCTAAAAAAACTGAAATTCCAATTTTATTCTACAGGCTTTCAAGTTTGGGATCCTGTCTTTAACGACTTTTCACCTGTGATCAATAACGACCGGATGACTTCGGCGATAGAGAGGAAGCGGCGGCAACACATGATCGGCCCGTTCGGAACGAGGAAGGTGGCGATCGGACCCCAAGGTTCTCCATGTATTTCCTTTATTTTATAGAGGTATCTATATTACTAGTTTGGTGGTTGATCCCATGTCTTTTTCAAAAAATAATATCATCATTTCTCCGACAAGTATTTTCGAATAGAGGGAGTATAACATTAATTTAATTTAAGTAGATCCATCATAAAATATATTTTCATGTGAGTACAAATACATCTTGTTCATTAGATTAGAAGTACAATCACGAAAGAACTCCTTTATAAGCAGCATCACAATTTGACCTTTTTGTCAACATATTATATGATATATATACATACATTATTTGTTTAGCACAAGTTGGTCCTTTTTAAAATATTATATAGTTGACCGTGCGTTGCTTTCGTCAGCCATGTCAATTTGAGCTAATGCTCTAATTATTATCGACGGGTCTGACCTCCCCTAAAAAAAATTCGACGGGTCTGACCCTATGACGTGGACTTCAACGGCGGGGAGCCGTGGGTCCCAGCTGTTGTGCGCTGGCAGCTGGCCAGTACTCCAGCCAGCGATCTATGGAAGCACACATCGGGATCATCTGCTACACGCATCGGCGCCAATCATGCGACCATAAGGTTGACGCTTGCCTGCCACGTTTGTGATGCTGTTCGGATGCTTCGATTGAACTATTGATGAGTTGTGTGGGGAACCTAGTTCTCTTGTGCTAGCTAGTATAGATCAGTCATGCTCGTGGCCGGAAATGCTGGATAAACTGACGATCGAGCCAGCAGCGCGTGCGCGTGTGCGCTAAGCGAACTCAGTGTTTGCATTAGCGCATGTTCTCGTGCAAAAGTTTGATTTTTTATTCGTTCTTAAGTATAAGTCTTTTTAGAGATTTCAATGCAGACTACATACGGATGTATATAAACGTACTTTAGAGCGTACATTCACTTATTTTGCTTCATATGTAGTCTGTAGTGAAACCTTTAGAAAAACTTATATTTAGTACATGTGAAAGTAGGAGTGGCGTGCATGAATGTGATTGCTAATTCCAGGAACGAAGCTAGAAAAAATGTTTGATGGGGTTATGTCTATGACAGTGGGGTCATCTTGTCTAAATGGGTAGTAATTAGTACTAAACTACTGATGGACTAATGAAGGATTACCTAATTTCTTTAGGGTCAATTGACCCCAATGCTTACATGGGAGCTCCGTCCCTGGCTAATTCGAACATCCGTTCGACCAGATTCAGAGCAATTCTCAATCTTGACTGGTGTTGTATGAGTCTCGAAGTAAACATTTTGTTTTTAGTCTCGGAGTAAAGATTGTTAACTGTTGAATATGTGTATGAAAAATACGCAAGCTTTGTTTATTCGTGAAAAAGAGTGTTGAACATATATGTGTACAAATCAAGCTATAGTTAGAATTGTAAATAGTGAAGAGTTACGTGATTGAGTCGAAATGTTATACAGTTTACAGAGGGAGTACTAAAAATTGCTGGCCATGTATTTTAAAAATATTTTCATAATTAAAAATAGTCACAAATTTTTACAGAAATCATCATGTATGTTTAAGAAAATATTGGTGCATTTTATATAAAATTCTAGCAAATTTAATCATAATTCCACCTTTAAAAGATAATTTTAAAGTATAAAAGAAAGAATCACACAAAAACAGAATGAAGAAAGGAGGGAAAAAGAAACATATATTTTTCCAAAATGAACAAGAAAAAATAAAAATAAAAGAAACTTGTAATGAAGAAACGAAAAGGTTAGAAAATGTGAGAATAGAAAAGAAGCGAATAAGTTAAAAAAAAGAACCCAGTATAATAAAAACCGGACAAAAATGAAAAGGAAACCTTTGCAGTGGGCAGCACCCATGTTACAAACCATGAAAGGCGAGCGGTGGCTCTATTTCTTACAACAGGCGAAACATAACCTTCGCGCGAGTGTGTGGCGTGCGGCGGGAGGTTCTGTATGCCGCTCACGACGGCAGCAAGGGCTACTTTGCACAGGGTGCCCCCCAACTGGGCCGGCCCATTTGCAGTTCAAACAGTGAAACATCAAAAGGAGGGAGAGAGAGAGAGAGAAAGAGGGATCGAACACCGGACCTCCCCGCTCGTGAGCACACGTGCCTAGCCACGCAGCACACAACATTAAGAACTACTGGCATATTTTAAATTTGTCTTGAAAAATCTGCATATTTTAAAACGTCAAAACACAGTTTTTTCAAAAAAAAAAAAGTAAATATTTTTTGAAATTAACCTTTTCCAATATTGTGAATAATTTCTTAAAAACTTGATTTTTTTACAACAAAAATATTTTTTGAAAAATCATAACTGCCTGGAAAACAAACATTTACTGATTCGTTGAATAACTTTTGAAAAACCGGAACATTTTTTGAATTTCTGAACAAATTGAAAACATGAACATCTTATAAAAACATGAACATTTTATGAAAACATTAACATTTCCTCAAACTCCAATTTTTTTTGACAAAACAACCATATTTTAGATATATGAAGTAATTCCTAAAATGGAAGTGTTTTTTGAAATTCTGAACACAATTTGAAAACACAAACATTTGTTCAAATTGGCAAACATTTTCTGAAATGCGAACATTTTTAAAAATTTGGTTACCTTTTTTGAAATGTTCCAACAATATTTATAAGCTTTTGAGAAAAATTTGAAGGTTGGGACAAATTTTTTAAAAAGTGAACAATTTTGAAAGTTCGAATTTTTTAGACAGGATTTTGTTTGAAATTCCGGTATTTCTTTTTAAATGATTGAGTAATATTTGAAGATTTCTTGATAATTTTGAATTTATGAAAAAATAGAAAGAAACAACACAGATTTTTTTTTAAGAAAGCAGAAAATTTGAAACAAAAAGGAAAATTAGTAAAAAAAATATAAAAACCCCGGTTCAGGGAACCATCTAGTTTGTTCCCCAAACCAGCTGGCTTGCATTTCATGTCGAATGGCCCATGTTTGTGTTTTCAAAAAATGTTTTCAACTTTTAGAAAATGTTTGTAAAGTTAAAAAAAATTCGCATTTTCAAAAAATGTTTGCAAATTTCAAAAAAATATTCATGTTTTCCAAGATAATGTTCGCAATTTGAAAAATGATCGTCTTTCTGAGAAATATTCGCGCTTTCAAAACAATGTTGGCAATTTCTAAAAATGTTCAAAAACTCGAAAAAATGTTTACAAATTAATAAAAAATTATATTTTTGGAAAAAGGTTCGTATATTTGAAAAAGTGTTCACGTTTGCTGATATTTTTCAGCTTTTGAAAAAAATTCATTTTTTCAAGTGTTCGTGCTTTCAAATAAAATTTGAAATTTGAAAGGGGTTTGCTTTTTATAAAATGCATTAGCTACAGTACATCTAGAGCATCAATTTACTCGGATACCATATGTCCGTACGAATAAATAATTCTTAACAGACTACACTACTTATATGTCCCGAAAGTTTTTTGGTCTGTTTGCTATCGTCACGCGCACGGCCGTTGGAGGTTCAGGGTTCGATTCCGAGCATGCTCGTGCATTTTCCTTTTTTGTATTTTCGATCATGGGCTACAGTATACTCACTACAGGGCCGACCCAGGTCAGACTCCCCCCCTGTGCGTTTGCTCGACAGTATGTCGCAGAACGCAACACATAGGAGTTCCCGGAAATTTGGGGTGCGTCTTTGTCTAGCCTGCGGCGAGACAGAAGTACGTATCACCTTTATGGATCCTCTAAATTGGTCGGCCCATTCATTTTTAATTTTGTTTTTTTACTTTATTTATATTTTGAAATGATATATATTCCAAAATTTACTTACTCAGAATTTAAAAATGTTCACCACACATTAAAAAAAACTTTATACAATGTTAACAAAATAATCATGCAACTTTTAAAATATGTTGATAGCATTCAAAAAGAAATGTTTGTCACATTTTTAACATTTCACGTGTTTCATAAAAAAGTTTGTGTCATTTAGAAACATGAGTATCATAACTGCCGAACGTTCTATCTTTAGGGACGCCGCCAAACTTCTCACGACTCGTTAGACAAAGATCGTGTTCCGCGTGCTAACCGCTACTGCTCCTTCCGGCGACTCGTGTTGCATCTTTAATAGGCAAAAAGGAAAAATGATAGATGCCTATAGTCAAACTCCAAACTTAGCTTCCATCCGGAGTGGAGTACACATCTGGGCTAAGCTCCTATTTTTAACAAAGCTTTGCGTTGTTGTTTATTTCACTATCACGTTGAACGTCAAAACGATTTCCAGTTAGAATATATAACCCCTTTCGTAGAAATCGAGTTACCAGCTAAACAATAAATGATTTTTAGTGAGAATATATAACACATCATGTAGAATTTCATTTACCATGGTGTTGTATGTAACTTATCAGGCCTACTAATGCGTATTTTTATTGCATGATCCAGCCACACGTATATTACCATGCTATTAACATAAAATTTACCAGGGATTGTTCGACGCAACTTTTTTCCCCGGGTCAAAGTTACCTTGGTGTTGTACGTATGTTATCAAGTCTAGAGTGTTAAAATATCATACTATTCACACAGAAGTTATCGAGGTATGTTTCAACAACTTCTTTTACTCCTGGGGTCAAAAAAGTTATCATGCTGTTTGTACATAAGTTATCATGCTTGTGATGCATAACTATCATGTTATTTATACAGAAGTTTTCGGGGTATCTTGCAACAACTTTTTTGACCCCAAGGTCAGAAGTTATCATGATGTTTGTACGTAAGTTATTCAAATCTACAATGCATAAACTAAGGCGCTATTCACATATAAATTACCAGGGCATGTTCAAGAACTTGTTTTACCTGTGATTAAAGTTACCATGATGTTTGTACGTAAGTTATTAGTTCACAATGTATGAATTTCCGCGCTATTCACATAGAATTTATCGAGGGTATGTTTCAAACAAACTTTTCTTACCATGGGGGCAAGATTACTATGGTGTTTGTACGTAAGTTATTAAGTCTGTGGTGCGTAAGTTAACATGTTAATCACACAGAAGTTATCGGGGTACATTTCAACAACTTTATTTTGGTCAGAGTCCATTAAAATACAAGGTCAGAACAAACAAAATCATTGTTTGTCTAATTTTGTTGTTGTTGGTTCAACTAAGGAACCACAAACGGTTGGTAGACACCAGATGTTGAATTTGTGAGAATCACCGACATCCACCTTGTCCTCAAGTCATCGTGTAAAAAAGGTTATCTTATAACAAAATCTAATCATGTGGAACACATGACAAAAAAACTAGAGTTCAAATTCTATAGGCGGCCTAGCATGAATTTCTCTCTATAACCGCTCGACCTTGGGCATGGATATAAGTACAACACACCACATCAGTTTACCGCCACAAGTGGCTTAGTCAAAGTGGTTGTTGTCCCACAATCCTTCAGACATGGAGTTTGACTCCAACACCCAACACTTGATTTTTGCCCCAAATCCTTGAGAGCTGGAGTTCGACTCCAACAGCCAACACTTGATTTTTGTTGTTGTGGGTATTGCCCCAAATACCGGACGCCTCACTTAGTGTCAAAGATCAGCGGAAAGTGTGACCGCGCGATGCGCATCCGATGACTTCTTAGTCATTCAGATTCAGCAGCTAATTTAAATGATGTAAAAAGAATCTTCATGTAGTTTAGAAAATATTTCTTGGCATTAAAAAAATGATAGCAACAATTAAAAATATGTTTCACGGGTTTGAAAAAATATGTTCATACAATTTTCAAATCCTTTATACAATGTAAAAAACGATGTAAATAAAATGTTTCGCACAATTCAAAAAGTGTCCATGACATTCAAAAGAATGTTCATGCATTTCAAATATAAGTTTAAAGAAAATTAAAGAATCTTTATACAATGTAAAACATGTTACCTTGATTTAAAGAAAATATAATACCATTAAAAAAGGTCAACGTGTATTTGAAAACAATTAGCATGTTTTTGAAAAAAGTGCAAACATGTTTTTGAAAAAATTGCAAACATGCTTTTAAAAAAATGTTCACATCTATTCTTAAAGTATTAAACATGTAGCAAAAAAGTTGTTAGGCGTGTATACGGAAAATTTCCGACCTTTATTGAAAACAATTGATATGTATTTGAAAAATGAAAAAGAAGAAAAGCCTTTTTTGTTGCAAAAAAACTGATGAAACCAGAAAAGTACATTGAAACAAAAGAAGAAAAAATCAGAACTCTCCCAAAACCGCTCAAGGAGCTACAATGTTGGCGTGACCCATTTAGTGGAGTGCAAGAGGCGAAGCTGATCTACGTCGCGCAATAAAAGAGGCATAGCACCCCTCAAAAAAAATCTATATCTATACCTAACAATAAAGGGGCTATTGTTTCTGGTGGTACATCACGAAAATTGCTCCCAAAATTATAAAATATTACCCACCAATGCCATCTATAAGAGATAAAAAAACATTTCACACAGGGGAATCCTTCGCCTGGGCCGGCCCATGCAGTAGGCACCTCTTATACTGCGCTCTGCACGTTGGGAGAAGACGCAGCGCGCCCTTTATAGGACGGCTCATGTCCGGGCGGCCTGTTTTTATAAACTAGATGATATCCCGCACCTTGTGAAATATTTTGCAACATATTTCAATGTGATTTGTTGAATGAAACACGGATATTTGAAATAATAATATAAAATGTTTAAACTAAAAATACATATAATTATTATGTTTGATTAATATATAGTTCTAAAAGGTTTATTAAATATATATAGCATAATAAAATGAAACTTCTCATGTATGTTTGCATGTTGAGATGGGTCTTTTTTCCATGCATGTCATGATGAAGTGGCAAGTTTGCATGTTGTGCGATGATGTGGGGATGAGCCTTTTTCCATGCATGTTATGCGAGGATGTGGCATATGCTTCCATGTTGAGAGAAATAGTTAGTGGGGTCTAGCAATTTAGAAATAGAGGATTTTGTTTTTTATGTTTTCTTTTGTTTTTAATTTTTGTTTTTCCTACGTTAAATAATTTGGGACTCCAAAAATTTCCATTTTTATATAAAAATGACCATTTTTAAATAAAAATGACAATTTTTAAATAAACTATTTATGTATTCAAAAAAATGTTTGCAATTTTTAAAATAAATGTTTCCTTATTCAAAAAAATGTTCTAAATTTTGAAAACAAATGTTGAGGAAATAAAAAAAAACTTTATGATTTTTATAAAGTTCATGTATTAAAAAATCTTAATGAAATTGAACAAAATTTTGCCAATTGAAAACATGTTCATGGATGGAAAAATATACTAAAAATTTCAAAAACTATTCGAGACTTACAACATAGTTTATACATTTATAAAATGTTCACTGATTCAAAAAATGATCATGCATTTCAAAAACTGTTCGTCAAATAAAAAAAAGGCTCATTAAATCAAGAAAATGTTCGTGAATTTTAAAAATTGTTCTAGCAATTTCCAAAAAAGTTTGTCGATTCTAGAAAAATTCACCAATTCGAGAAAAATGTTTATTATTATTATTTTTTCTAAAAAAGTTTGCAATAATATAAAATGTCATGAATTCATAAAATATTCTTAATTTTATAAAATGTTCAAAAATTTGTAAAAGTGGTGACGAATTTAAAAAATGTTCACCATTTCAAATATCTGCATGAGTTTAAAAAATGTTCATGATTTGACGAAATTGGGAGCGATAGTGTATCGCGATGAGGCAGCAAAATATGGTCATGGCCATTGGATATATGAATTTTTTTCTCCCGTTGAAACACACGGGCCCTTTTGCTTGTAAGTAATAAACGAGACATAACTCGCGTGCGTACCTGCCTGGCAAAACCGGCGCCTGCAGGCGCTTTAGCTAGGCTCCTGCAGGCGCTTTAGCTAGGCTCGGCCCGTTTAGCTCTTTCGCTAGCGTATTCAAAGCGCAAAAATACAGCCATATCTGGGAATCGAACAAACGACTCACTGGTTCAAGGCGCGCAGTGGTTACCACCCCGCCACAGGACCTGTATGCATTAAGCTCCATCACTTGTTTTACTTATCCTTTTTTTCTTTGTTTTTTTTCTGTTTTTTTTCGTTTTTTCTGTTTTCTGTTTTCTATTTTCGTTTTTCTGTTTTATTTTTTATTTTTCCTTCTTCCTCGTTCAATGTTTTTGTTCAATTCCATCCACATTTTTAAAACTTGATGAACTTTTTTAAAATTCAACGAACTTTTTTAAAATTTAATGAACTTTTTTCAAATTTGATAAACTTTTTTTCCAAATACGATGAAAGTTTTCCAAATCCGATGAAATTTTCAAGATTGATGAATTGTTCCTTGAAATTTGTGAACTTTTTAAAAAATCGATGAACTATTTTTTCAAACTCGATGAACTTTTTGTCAGAAATCGATGAACTTTTTTCGAAACCGATCAACTTTATTCTAAAACTTGATGAATTTTTTTTCAAATTTGATGAACCTCTTTAAATTGAAGAACTTTTTTGATTCGATGAATTTTTTCGAAATCCGATGACCTTTTTTCAAGATTGATGATTTTTTCTTGTCAAATTTGTGAACTATTTTCAAAATCGATGAACTTCTTTCGGAAACGATGAACTTTTTCATAATTCTTTCCAAAATCGATGAACTTTTCTAAGTTTACGAACTTTATATTAAAAAATGTTGAACTATTTCTCCAAAGTGATAAACTTTTTTGAAGTTTATCAACTTTTGTCTAAAAATCGATGAAAGTTATTAAACTCATGATTTTTTAAATAAATAAAAAAACAAAGTGATAATTAAATAGCGCGGTCATACTATTTCATCTTCTGTTAGCGATAATAAGAGCACAAGTGCGGAACGGGTGTGGTGGTCACCTAAGCTCGAAGAAGGCTCGCCTTCACGGGCGACGCGCGTCAAATTCCTAAGAGGCCATTTTTCTGTCGATTTTTGTTAGCTGCGTTTTCCCTTCGCGGGCCGGCCTGTCGATTTTTGTTAGCTGCGTTTTCCCTTCGCGGGTCGGGCCACAAGGTGCTGCTGCGGGCGCCAGCAACCTGTTCGGGCGCTTAAGGCCCTGTTTGGTTGATAAGTCCTAACTAAAACGTCTCTAGTCCCAACTAAAAAGTCTCTAGTCTCAAAAAAGTCCCTCCCTGTTTGTTTTCAGGGACTAAAAAGTCCCTAATCCATCCCTAGAGGTTATTAAATGACATGTAAAAGACCATGTTACCCCTAGTATACAGAAAAATAACAACCAAACAACACCATGGGGTGGCAGGGCAATGGGTGCAGGGAGGGGCATTGTTTGAAAAGTCCCAAAAAAGACTCTCCTTGAGAGTCTTCTTCATTTAGTCCCAAAAAGCAACTTTTAGTCCCTAGTAGTACCTCCTGTTTGGTTAAAAAGTCTCTAAGAGGGACTTTTTCTAGTCCCTACATCAAAAGGTCCTTGGAAACAAACACCCCCTAAGGCGCCGAACAGGAGCTCTATCTGGGCCAGGACCAGGCGGTTAGTTCAACACGAGGCCCAAGCCCAAGCAATCGTCAAGCTGCGCATCGGCATTCTTCGGCCAATTCGCTCGACCCCGACCAAAACGAGAGCTCCTCGCCGGCGCCTTCAGCGCCCGTAAGGAGTTTGGGCGCCCACGCGAGCTCCCTTTATGGGCCGGCCCACTCTGCCTTCGCTCCCTCGCATCACTCGCTCGCTCGATCGATCAAGTCGCATCGCTTGTTTTTTTTCTACCAAGCTGCTGTTTCAGGGCAAAAAATGGAGGGAATATGCTCGTAAATTTTTCGTAAATATGAAAAAAATAACACAGAAAAATTATGAATTAAGAAAAAAGTTCATTGAATACGAAAAAAGTTCATCGAATTTGAAAAAAGTTCATCAAATTAAAAAAAAAAGTTCATCGAATTTGAAGAAAAGTTCATCGAATACGAAAAAGGTTCATCGATGTTGAAAAAAGTTCAACGCTTTTGAAGAAAAGTCATCGAATTTGAAGAAAAGTTCATCAATTTAAAAAAAAGGTTCATCAAACTTGAGAAAAGTTCATCGAATTTGAGTTCATCGAGTTTGAAAAAGTTCATCGGATTTGAAAAAAAGTTCACCGAATTTGAAAAAAGTTCATCAAATTTGAAAAAAGTTCATTCGATTTGAAAAAGTTCATCGGATTTGAAAAAAAATTCACCGAATTTGAAAAAAGTTCATCAAATTTGAAAAAAAAGGTCATCGAATTTGAAAAAATTTCATCAATTTTGTCGATTTTTTTTCTCAAATTTGAAAAATGAAAGAAAAAAGAAAAAAAACAGAAGAAAGATAAAAGAGGATAAAAACATGTAAGTAAACACAACAGCTTGTGTGGTCTGGTGGTTGTCGTGTTGTACTCTCAACTCGCTCGACGTGGGTTCATTTTTTTTTTGAGGTGAACTCGACGTGGGTTCAATTCCTGGCTCTCGCACGCTTTTTGCACTTTAGAAACAGAAGAAAAAGAGCAGAAGGGAGTGAGATGGGCCGGCCCGCTAGACAAACCAAGCGTACAGGGGTGTGCGCCCTGTACCAAATGGCCTATATTCGGCGCTTAAGGCGTTGAATAGGATTTGGCACCAAAACCCTAGCCGCCGGGGGCGGCCAACTCCATCGCGGTGTCGGCGGACGGCGTTGCGAGGACGGGTGTGGTGGTCAGCTAAGCTCGAAGAAGGCTCACCTTCATGGGCGACGCGAGTTCGATTCCTGAAGACGCCATTTTTTGCATTTTTCTGTCGATTTATGTTAGCTGCGTTTTCCCTTCGCGGGCCGGCCCACAAGGTGCTGTTGTGGGCGCCAGCAACCTGTTCGGGCGCTTAAGGCGCTGAACAGGAGCTCCCTACCTGCCTAGCCCTAAAATAAAAACTCGCGTGCGTACCTCCCGCACCATCGAGCGGTATCCTGCATGAGCCTGGCCTAGCAAGCAAAAAAGCGAGATTCCATCAACCAGCCAACAAGCAAGTGCATTTTTTCCTACGTTTTTTCACATTGTTTTTTTGTGTGTATGTTTTTCTTATATTTTACAATATTCACAATATTGGTCAAAAACGTTAGCTACAAAAATGTTCACGAATTTGAAATAAAATGTTTGTAAATCCGGTTTTTTTGTGAATTCAAATAATGTTCGTGAATCTAAAAAAATGTTCAATATTTAGAAAATGTTCACGAATGTATTTTTTTATGAATTTCCAAGTGTTCACGAATTTGAAACCCTGTTCATATTCGATAATTGTTCATGAACTTATTTTTTTCATGAATTCAAGTTTTTTTATGAATTGTAAACAAGGTTCATGAAGTGGAAAATTGTTCATGAATTTAAGCACAAAAATCATCACTTCAAAAACTTTCCATGAATTTCAAAAAGCATCATGAATTCAAAAAATGTTCATAAATTCAGAAAGTGTTCATGAATTTGAAATGGACTGAAAAAGTGTTGGAATCTGAAAAAATGTTCGTGAATTCAAGTAATTCTCGTGAATTAAAAAAGAAAAGAAACTGGAAAAAAGGAAAGAAAAAATCACAGAAAAATCTATAAAACCGGTAAAGAATGAAAATAAAAAAGGGAAAAACCTTTTGAAATCTCCCAAAAGTGGGCGGAATGTTCTAGAAGCTTCCTAAAAGTAGCGTTCTGCCCGCAGATATCTACTGCTAATGGGTCGACCCACAATAGTGCCTTAGCGAGTGATTTCACCCGTAGCGAGCGCAATGGGCGATACATATTGTTAGATGGAAGGGTGGGCTCCACTGGGCCCGGCTATAGCATGTCTTAGACAAGCCTTAGTGCTAAACTACTAATTGTGCATGCTTCACAATAGAAAAGCAACTTCCCTGACGTAGGAGTGAGACGCCGACAGACTTTTGGACTTGCCCTTTATGGCGACTGGCTCTGTGCCGCTCCTCCCCTCCTTCCTTGATCCCTCCCATCCTCCTTTGCTTCGGCTCCTCCCCCCATCCCCGGTCGCCGGCGGCCATGGTGGCGAGCGTTGAGTGGGAGGGATGCCTGGATCTTGTTCTTTCATATAGCCGTAGGTTTTCTTTCCTCTCAAATAAACCTGATCTGGTTCTTCCTCTCTTGCTTCTGCTGCGTGCATCTACAGCCATGGTGGTCGGATAAGGGGAGGTTGGAGATCTCGTGTTAGTCAGATTGGAGGCCCTTGTCCAGGGTTCCCCCGATCTGTGGTGACGAGGGGCTGTGTTGGTTCCCGGATCTGGAGGATCCCCTTCTCTCATTCATCTTCTTTGTGTAGACGTCATGGGGATGGTGATGGAGGATGCAGATCTGTAGCTCGCTATCGTCGAGCGTATCCTTGATGTCCTGCAAGTGCACAAGGTTTAGTTGCGCCTTCTTTGAAGTAAGAGTATCGATCCCACAGGGAACATAGGAAATGGAATTTGTCTCTCGTTGATATTTTTAATATTGTGCCTGCAAGTTAGTTGCGGTCCGAAGCAAAGTGAAAATATAAGTTTGAAATATTACAAGTGAGTTGTGAACACAGAATAAAGAACAAGACTAAAATTTAAATATGCAATCACGAAATTATGGTAGTTTGGAGTCAATAGGGCTAAGTCATTCTCGGGGAGTCCGGATTCCCCTCTATTATGTTTCTAATGCGACCTATGCTAATGGATAGTTCTAGGTCCAGATTCCCAAGCCACTTGTTTCTACAAGTGGGCGGAGCCAATCATAGATACGTGCATACATGCAACAGCCTGGTATCACATACACCACCACCTTTTGTCCCCACATTGGCTTTAGAACAGTGATTAAGAGTTTCCCCATGGACGCAGCTAAAGGCGGTCTCCGTTGACCCCCTATTGCAATGATCAAGTAAGGAGGGAAATGGGTACTGTCAGTACAAAGCTCCACAAACTCACCTTCATACAAATGGTAATGACCTTTCATCCAAAAGAGGCATATGTTGGATGGTCGACTTCACCCAACATCAAGAATATCATCAACATAACATATAAAGAGGATGTCAAATCCTATCATCGTTTCGTACCTAAACATACTAGGGTTCCTACCTGATAACATGATGAATTGCGATAAACATGGATGAAACTATGTAATATAAAAATGGATCCACAAGGGCTATCGTATTACAAAGAAATGGTGATGGGATGGTGAAGGTATAGATAGATGATGCTGATGCCTCCTTGATGGGAGTGATGTCGTGGTGGAACCCTTCAATCAATCCTCCCTCCGGATCACTTCTAGAGATTAGGGTTCTTCATTCTGGATGAGTTTGTGGTGGCTGTAGGCATATGAACCTTGATCCGATCGCCCAGGGTAGAAGTACCGGACCAGGAGGTTGCAACGACAGCTGGGACGATGAGCAGTACGAGCACGCGTGGTCATACCGGACGCCATCATTTGCTCTAGAGCCTGACCTGTGTTTTTTCTTCTCCATTCCACTTCTCCCTTTTATGATAGTTTTTTTATCATGCCAATTAACATGATTTTTACATCATATCCTTGGCATTCTTTCCTCGTGCCCCAAAATACCTACATAGATGAAATGCTAGTGAAAAAAGAGAAAAGGTGTGTGGACGTGGTAAAATCCTGAAATCCTAACACTAAGGTGCAAAAATAAAAGGTATAAAATGACACAAAAATTGGACACACCAATCCACACCTGAGTTCGATGCAGAGCTATACTGCTCGTTGGAGAGCGATCGATGGGCATTCTTCGCGGATCTAGTGACTTTTCTGGTCGAAAGACGGCCACCCCTTTTCCCCCGGGCCCAAATGCCTAAATGGAGGCGTCATAGCGTCATCTCGGTGGTCGTGGCTATGTGTTTCGTCGGCCTTGTCACCCCAAGTGGTTCCGAACCTTGTGATGGCGACGTGGAAGCTGAGAGAAGGTTGAGGACCTAATTGCGATTTAGTATCTCAGATTGGGGTCCTTCTTGCAAAGTCTAGGGACTTGTTTGTAATTTCTAGTGTCTGTTGGGTCCAATTGTAATCATAGTTGTAATATGTTTTATGAATAAAGTTTCGGGATCCTTCGGGATCCCTCTCTCTGTTAAAAAAAAAGCAATTTACCTTCTCTACATTCAAATCTGCATCTTATTAGTTCCTATCCGATCCCAACATGATGCTAAAGCTGAATGCCTACATATAGCGCAACACTGAGACCACATAGGTCTAGACACGACCACTAAACCATCATATAAAAAATATGCAGCTGGCAGCAAGGCCACACCCAAAAGTCATTTTCTCCAAATCTATGGCTACTTTAAAAAGTATATTGAAAGTAGTGGGTATAACAAATAGTGATGATCACAACTTTTCACATTAGCTAGTCATTCTGTTTTCTCTGACTATTGATGCAGTGTAGGTATATTGTGAAGGAGCTACAGAAAACTCTATCAAGAAAATATCAATAAACTTATGATGATTCTAACCTAGATTAAGCTTAACCAGAAACTACGGAATTTCTAACAGAGGTAAGGGGCTGTTGCATGATTCATGCTCTAACAAATAAGCTAGCTTTGGTAGCAAGGTTTCGCTTTATAGATGCTACACGGTTCTACACAACATGCGAGATGTGACTACTTAGAGAGCATTCCTATCCCCGCCCCGATGGTGTGAATAGCGTCGTCGGAGGATGTGTGAAGGTGTGTCTTTGTCGGATCTCGTGAGATTCGGTCGGTGCTGTTCTTCGGTGGTTCCATTTGGATCCACTTTTTGTTCGCCTTCGTTTGTGTGGTTACAGGTTTGATCTTTACGATCTACGACTCTCTTCATTGGCGATGGTTGCTGCTCTGGTGCACTGGTCCTTTAGGACCTTAACAAGATGACTTCCCGACTGTCTACTACTCCCTCCGTCCCATAATATAAGAGCGTTTTTTGACACTAGCGTAGTGTCAAAAAACGCTCTTATATTATGGGACGGAGGGAAGTCTACAACAAGGTTTGTCCGGCTCCGGTGAGGGAAGGGCGATGATGGAGGCGCGCCTTCGGCTCGCTCCAGTGCTTGTAGTCGTCGCTAGGTGGTCCATATACCTGGTTGTAAGTTTTATTACCTCTTGTGTTCTCTCTACTATCATGATTGATAAATAGATTGAGAATTTCTCTCACAAAAATAAATAAGAATAAAAATACAATTCACGCTAATGTTTGGAAGGAAAGGGTAACATTATAGTAGTGTCCTAGCAGGACTCTTGTATCTTAGACCTCTTATATAATATGGGGAGAAGCATTCACAGTCAGACTCCAAGGATGTAGCCATGTATTGATGAACCTTGTTAACAAATCTATGTGTCGTGCCTCGTGTGAGTGCTAGGTCCTTGAATGATCGACGACGTGTCTTGGATTATTCTAATAGCCGAGAATCGCCGAGAAAGAAAGATTGACATGACATTGAAGGAGGGTTCCAGTCATAGAGCACGGGACGAGAAAACGACCCCCATGTTGCCCGTGTCTGTCGACTCGGGGGATCTCGCACCGCCGGCCTCTCAGTCCGCCATCGGATCTCCCATCTCGCCGCCATCAGAGGCTGACCGCACGCAAAGGCTGCACAGATGCCTAAGACAATGGCGGCGGGGCCCTCCGCATTTCCATCGATGGAGCTTTCTCCTAGCCCGGCGGTCCTTCGATCTACATGGCATGGCGGCCGGTGGCTTCCGTGATGGCGTCCATGATGGCGTCTCCTTGCAGTGTATTGCATGTGAGCAGCACGATCCGATTCGGATCCGCTCCTCCATTGATTGTCCGATTTCACTGCTCAGATCTGGCCCGTCGGCATCCAAGGGAGTCCCGCGGTGGTTGGCCCTGCTGTTCTTCCTGCTCCAAAATTTTGATCTGCTTCTTGCCGGCCTGCTTGATCTGGACACCGACGGGTACCGGTCTTCCTATCGGAGATCTCAGCTTGTGGCGCACGGCGTCACTGAATATCTAGATCGGAATTGATCCGGTCGAGCGCGCCCTCACCTTCAGCCAGAGATGTTCTATGAGGGTGTGGCGCGAAGCTTCGCTGTCTTGCCGGTGCCATGGGACATGTCTAAGTATAGATTTCCACGGCGTTGATAATGATGAAGAAAGTCATGATGGATGCGATCAGAGACTTGTAATGGCGGAGAGGAGTTTTGGTTGCGGTGAAGAATGGCGGCACAGGTTTTTTTTCTCGTGTGTCGGGTGTTGAGCACTTGCAGCGGTGGCCTTGGCAGGAGGGGGTGACAACACATGTGGACAACATTTTTTGGTGTGCTTCTCGAGTACCGAGCCGCAATCTTCAGGGTGAAAATCCAACGCATGGCCTTCATTGGTTGTACCTGGCAATGGTCTTGCGAAGGCATTGTTTTTGGGATCTCGGACTCTCTCCGGGGCGAAGACTCAAGATCCTTGATCGAGCGGCGACGACGCTTGTGCATTATTTCCTTCTTGAAGGCGTCGCTTTTGGAGAACCTTTTCTGTTGTCTGGGTGTTGTCTTTGGTGGTGTTTAGTGTTGCTGTTGTGAGTGTTTCATCACTGCGATGGGGTCTTTGTTTTTATTTTTCTCTTTTTTTATTTTTGTTTTTGGCTCTGTGCATTCTTGATGTCTTCGATATCTTGTTAGTGCAGAGGCTGAGTGTAATTGGTATTTTCGTGATATTAATATATTTTCCTTTATCGAAAATAGAGCACGGCAAGGCCACGTTTCATCGATGGTATTCTCCAGCGATGGAGGGGCAATGGATTAACCACATGTCCATTGATCCCGTCAATTAAGATGGCCTGCTAGTTAAGATGGCAGCTGGAGAATCGAATACCAAGTCCTAAGCCTGGGGTAGGTCAACTCTCGGTGTTTGCGTCGCCATAACGATCCCAAAGATAGCATACTCCAACTCTCCAAGTGTGTTCCTGTCTGTGTGCTTACACTACGTGGTCAAATTTCTGAACCTCGAGGGCGCGTTAAACCCTAGGTCGCCGCTGTTAGCTCTAAACCCTAGGAGTAGTGTGCAATAAATCTAGATCAACCCTCTCCGTCGTCGTCTACCAGAAGATTAACTCTACTCGCCTAGCGGCTACAGCTAGTAGGAGCTAGTTGAAGCCTTTCTCAAACTGCATGCACCGACGACGACGAAGAGCGACGTCAGACGGCAGGTCAGAGCTCGGCTCATCTTCCGCATGCCAAGCTCATGTGCTTCTAGGAGTACTTAGTGTTAATGCAATTGATGCACCTTATTACGATTAGGTGAGCCACTAGTCATTTTCTGTTGGTAATTAACAGCAAGGGACATGCCTTACGTAGGGGTACGGTATGTTTTCGTTCTTTATTATTATAGATCCGCGGTGTTCATGATTGATAATGGTCAAGTAGCATTCATTAAGTGCAATGTCAAAGGATTACCCCGGCTTCCAGTTCATGCGTGCCTATCGAGTAAAGGCAACTCAGGTTCTTAATTTCATGTGGTGGAGAGAAAACAATTTGTTAATCTCGATGCCAGTTGCCTAGTAATCTCAACGATGCGTCAGTACGTATCTTTAGGCTGGCCAGTAAGGGTAACATAAGTAATATCATGTATTTGGGATTCGCAAACATGCTTATATGACAGGCAATTAAAAAAGAGAAAGATGGTTACTCCTCACTATGATCAGCCTTAGACACTTCTGCAGCTGACCAGTTCTCGTCAACTAATTACCCATTAAGTAAATATATGTAGAGATTTGGTTGATCGATGCATGCATTTTAGTCAACCGTGCATGCTAACGTACGTGATTAGAGAAGTTGTCATCGGATCACTAAGCCAGTTCACAACCCAAAGCGTGCGCGCCTTCCGCGTGTGAGATCCAACACTCATCATCCATCACCCATGCATGCACGGCCTCCACTATATATAGCCACGCAACCCTGTCTGTTTTCAACACCCAACTCATCTCACACTCCACCGAGCTCACTCACAATGGCTGCTAGCACTAAGCTTGTAGCTCTTGGCTTTGTTGTCCTTGTGAGCATTGGGTTCACCAATGCTTCGAGGATGCTGGCTAGCTCCTCTAGTGCTGGGGGTGGAGGCGGGGGAGGCGGAGGCGGTGGCAGCTCGTCGGGTGGGGCTGGGAGTGGATGGGGTGAAGGGTCCGGAGGAGGTGGTGGCTTGGGATATGGTGGTGAGAGTGGTGGAGATTCCAATAAGAATTATGTTGTCAAGGGAGCTGGGGGAGGAGGAGGAAACGGTGCTGGCGGTGGTTCTCAAGGCGGAGCCGGATCCGGTTCCGGCTCTGGTGGTGGAAACGGTGTTGGTTCGAGTGGATCGGCATCAGCCCCTAGTGGCAATGGGTACGCCAATGCTGATGGTCAGGGTGGGGGCGGTGGTGGAGGTGCTGGTGCAGATGGGTCAAGCGGATATGGAGCCGGAGATGGTGCCGGCGAAGGATATGGTGACAGTGGCATAGCAACTGCACCAGCTCCTTCTGCTGGTGGTGCCAGCTACTCTGATGCCGGAGGTAGTGGTACTGGCGGCGGCGGTGGTGACGGAGGAAATGGAGGTGGTAATGGCGCTGGAGGTGGACAGGCGGCCAGCGATGACACTTCCGGAGGCAATGCCAGTGGAGGGGGTAGCGGCAACGGTGGTGGCCAAGGTGGAGGTGTAGCTCAAGGTCCAAGCATGGGAGTTGGTTCTGGTTCTGGCTTTGGGGGCGGGCATACTGGTAGCACTGGCTCATTTGGTCAAGGCTATGCCACCGGATTCGGTGGTGGAAAGGGTGGGGGCACGGGCGGCAGCTACAACGGTGGGTCTGGCAACGGTGGAGGCAGCGGATCCGGAGGCGGCAGAGGCGGATACCACTAAATTTCAATTTCAAAAAAGCAAGAATCGGAGCCCAACACCACTTCTAGCCTCTTTGTTTCACAATATTCCACATCATTTGTGTTTCTCTTCATTCATAGGGTTTTTACTAGGCGCCTCCTAATAAAGGGCTCCATGATTCTAGTGGAAGTACTAAATAGTTTAGTGGAGCAATCTACCAACATGTAACCGCTACCTATAAATATCTTATGTTATGATTTCTTATATGTTTCTTTGTTAGTGTGAGTACTGGATTACTCCTTCGAACCAATGTCTTATATCTTATATATACATGTAGGGTTGCGCTATTCGTCACCTTCGGTAAGGAATTCTTATTCCTTACACCAACCATCTCACACAGTCACAATTTAAAACATAAGAAACAAAAGCATGTGGGGTAAAATTACGGGAGCGCCTATACAGCGTGGTACGCGCCGGCAGCCACAGGCGCGCGTACCCTCCCTACTCCCCCCCCCACCGCTCCCTCATGGGCCGGCCCATGTGCGGGGCAGGGAGCCCCTTATTTTTTTATTTCTAAAAATAATTTAGAATTTCAGAAAAAGTTGCAAAAATGTCCAATTGTTCGTGAATTCAAAAATTGTTCACGATTGAAATTTATTCAGGAAATGATAAATTCTCATGCATTCAAATAATGTTTGCAATTTCAAAAATAATGTTCATCTATTCAAAAAATCTTTGCAATTTCAAAAAATGTTCATGAATTTCTAGAAAATGTTCACAATATTCAAAAAATGTTCAAGCATTTGGAACAATGTTCACAAACTTAAACAAATGTTCACAAAATTTAAAAAATGTTCGCTATTTCAAGAACTATTAAGGAACTAAAAAATGTTCCTGAATTTCAAAAATTGTTCAGAAATTTCAAAAAATGTTCACCGTTTACAGAAAAATGTACACAATTTCAAGGAATGTTCGAGAATTTGAAAACAAATCATGATTTTAAAAAATGTTCACGATTTCAAAAAAATGTTCACTTTTTCAAAACAATGTTCACGAATTGCAAAAAAAGTTTAGCAATTTAAGAAAATTTGTTCGCAAAATTGATACATGGCCGAACTTTTTTTAGAAAAGGTGAAAATAAGGAAAAAAGAACATTATAGAAAAGAAAAAAGTTAATCAGAAAAAGTAAAAAAAAGGAAATACAAAAAGAAAAAACAGGAAGAAATAAACAAGAAAAAAAGGGTTCTGGGAAGGTTCTAGAACCTTTCTAAAACCGGTGGGGAGGAATCCCTATATGGGCCGGCCAAAAAAGCTGCGGACGCTCAGGTGGGGGTACGCGCCAACTTGCTAGCGAGCGACCTATGCGCCATATAGGGATCGCCTAAAATCTAGCAACCTATGCGCCATATAGGGATCGCCTAAAATTACAGCCTGAAAAAGGTAACCGGTCTATGTTCCGTAAAGCAAAAATGGAGCGTCCACAGTAGAGAAAGGGCGACTTTTGGGCGACGCCGGGCGATCCACCTCCGGCGGCTGCTCCGGCAGCGGGAGGATGGGGAGGCCCCGATCTGTGGCGTTTATATAGCGTAGGTTCGGTTTGGCAGCTAGCCGGCGGCGTTGGGGAGTGAGCGGCGCGGCCGGAGTGGCGTTTTGCGACGAAGGTCTTCCTCTCCGGCGGTGGAGGTCCGAGGAGCTCCGCTGCCGATCTTCCGTCTTCCGCGTGCTCGGGGCTCGGTGGAGCTGCTGGGTGCTCTTTTCCCTCGCCGGAGTCCGCGGGACGGCGGATCCGGGATCTCGAAGATCTGAATCGAGCTGGTGGTGCGGTGCAGGGCGTTGGCTTCGATGGCGCGGGATGGAGGCCTTCCGGGGCCGAGCTTTGTCGACTTCCCATCCGCAGAGGGTCTGTTCCAAATCCAAGGCTTGTGTGGAGCAGCAGCGCCGGCGTGCCGGCGATACGTCTTCGTCGTCGTCGTCTTCAACGGGGTGTTGGGGGCTTCAATGTAATTTTTTCTTGTCTCAGGACCTTTCTGTAAGAACCCTGTGCTAAATATCAGCAGTTCTTTTCCCGCAAAAAAAAGCAAAAATGGAGCGTCATAATATTACTTTGGAAAGAATAAGGTAGGATTTGGTTCTCGGAGAGAAAGACACTGAGGTAAGATTTGTAACCACCAACGTCAGATTACAACCATCATACCATGTCAGCCCATATGTTCAGATTACAACAAACCACATGGAAATCGTTTTTCTTTGAAGAAAGATGACATCCACGTGAAAATCTTTACTATTGTCTTTTACCACCTGTGTAGTTTCAGCTTTGGGGACATACGAAACACATTAAGGCGTGGTAGAAAGGTGACCAACCAGCTATGCGCCGCATGCTGGTCGGCCATGGTGAGAAAGTTTTTGATTTTTTTAATTATTTTTTAAAGATGGAAGTGAGACATTTTTATTTTTTGAAGAAAGTTTTTCTAACTTTTTTTTTGAGATGGATATGATGTTCATGTGACGTGAGAATGTTTTTTAATTTTGAGATGAAGATTTTTTTTTTGAGATGGATATGATGTCTATGTGAAGTGAGAATGTTTTTTTTTTAATTTTAAAATGAAGATGAGATGCGCACAGCTTCCTCTCAAGCTGCGGGCCTCAACCACTAGTACTTATATTAGCGTGGATGCCTACCTTAGCATAGGATGCAAATAAGTACGGTCCCTCACCTGTAGATACTTACCATGTACTATAAGATTACATCGCTAACTTGCATACAACATAGGATAATGGGAATTGGCCTACTTCGAAAGAAAGCAAATTCAGATAATCCATAGGAAAGCAATCAACCAACATTCTATTTATCACGAGTTCTGTAATTATTATGGTTGGAAAATTCTGGAGTGCTTTCACTATTTATCACGTCAGATTACCTTTTTACTGATGCATTCAGGTCAAAGAAAATAGCTGGTTGCTTTCATACTTCTTTTTTGCTAAAGGTTTCTTTCATGGAAGATAAGATTGTCATAATAATTACATAATAGGAAATTACAAGAATCAAATATTGCAGCTAAAATTATATAAGAGCACCTGAAAAGCTGACATGTTCAAAATATTCATGGCACGAGTGTCATTTGGATCTGATAAACATACCAACAATAGTAATTGCAGGATTAAAAACAAAATGCCTCGTGCCCTCGTGTCTTCTACTATCAATCTTTGGTTACACGAAACATAACATTCATCTAATAACCTTAGTGGGTGAGATAAAATAGAAAATCTTAATGATCTAGCATAGTGGTGCAACCCAATCAGTATGATACTGGAACATTCTTTGGCGATGCGGATAATTTTATAAAAGAGCAAATTGCCAAATACGATAGGGTGAGATGTGCAGCTGTTCCAATGGAAGTATACACTAGCAGTTGTACCTCTGGCTGCTTTTGTTTCCTAATACCATATTTAGTTAAGTTGACTACATATGAGATTTCCACAACATATAATAGATGTGGTTACCCCAGTTTCCATTCCAGTGCATTAAAAATTGGATATCATGGCTAAATCAACGTAAGAGATGACTGACATCTGAAGTACTACAAAACTTGTTATGCAGCCAGAACGGAATTTCTCGTCATAGTATTTTCAATACTGAAATGGTGATAGCAGTATCCAGCTTCAAACCGGAAATCCAACTCGGTGCCCAGGCTCATCTGCTCCCGCTCAGAAAAAAATCAAAATAAATACTAGAAAAGTTCAATTTTTTTGGGGTGGTAGATAATTTGATGCGTGTGGTCCGCTCTAAATTTCAACTCATTCGGACATCTGAGCAGCTCTCGGCAAAAAAAACAATTCGGGTCAGAGAACAGTGCGTGAACAGTAAACATTTTTACAGACCCCAATTTTGTTTTTTTTGCCGAGAGCAGCTCAGATGTTCAAATGCATTGAAATTTGGAACGGACCTCACGCATCAAATTATCTGCCACCCAGAAAAAATTGAAAATTTTGGAACTTTTCTAGTATTTGTTTTGATTTTTTTTTCTGAGAGAGGGTGCAGGCCCAGGAGCAGAAACTCCGCGTGGGCTTCAAACTTGCTTTCATATGCAATGTATACTGTTCTTTTTTCACTGCACATTTAACAAGTTCGACCAAGATTGGGATTGCAGCAACCTATAGCAGATGAGCTTAGCCAAAATCTTTCAAATACAGTGGCTTAAGTCAATAAATTTATACGAGGTTATTCAGGCTTGAGCTCACCTCATGCGACGTCAGGCTACAACGTAAACAGAAACAACAATGAAAATCCATAATTTATCAGCTCCTTCTCATGCATTTAAACTGCCAGTTGGCAACATACAAAGTGTATTAAAGAGCACAAAACCGTTTTCCAATGAATATGCGTGGAAGTATTGTATGAATTGTAGGGCTCAAACACAAAATTGGACTCTGCCTCAGAGGTTTATTCTCTCAGGTTAGCACTTGAGACAGGCCTTTCCTCGACGTCCCTCGCGTTGCTCTCGCGGGCGGCGTCAGGGGAACCCTAGCCTCCACTCCGCGGCCGCCCCCCTACACCCTCCCCTCCCCTTGCCGCCGCCAGAAGGCGCCGCCGGGCGAATTGCGCGTCGGTGGCGGCGGGGCCCCTCTCCCCCTCCCAGCGTATGGCTGCAGGGCGAGATGCAGCGGCGTGGCGCTGATGGGGGGCAGGCGCATTGCGCGTCGCGACAGCCAGACGCCGGCGCCGGCGGCCAGGCTATGGAGGCTGCTCGTGGGGTTGGCTCCGGGGCGGCAGCACGGGAACGGATCCAGCGCAGATCTGTTCCTGCGGGCGCGGTCTCGACCTCCCCTGGTTGGCCAGCGGGTCTCGGTGGGGGCTTCTCCTTGCTGTGATCTGGCAAACGGCGGCCTGGATCATCTAGATCCCGACAGGGTTGGCGGCGGTCTGTGCATGAGAGATGGAGGTTCTTGGAACAGATCTGGGTGAAAACTTGTTATCTGCTATTGCCAAGGCCGACGATGGTGGCGCTGTCTGCGTCATTCCCTTCCTGAAGGTATCACCGTGGAGAAGTTCAAGGCCACTCTTTGCTACCTCCGGGGGAAACCCTAAATCAGTAGATCGGATGACGATGGCTCTCTGGTGTCGTTTCCCCCTTAGGGGCGTCATTCTTGGAGGTGCACACGGGCTCGAGGGACTGGGGGACGGCCTCTATGGTGGAGCGGTGCTTCATCTTACACATTGATGGCGGCGGATCTTGGTGGCGTGGCACTGTGGAGACTCGACGTCCGATGCGCAGAGATTCGCTCGCGCGAGAGGAGTATGTTGTCTGGCTCATGGTGGTGTCGATGGCATAGAAGCCTGGCAAGGTCGTTACGTTAGTTTGCTCTGAAGATGGATTGCTGGAAAATGGCGGCGACGACACATCAAAGTGCGTCGGACCGGTTTGTGCCCCAAACCTAGTATGTGGCTTGGTTGGGGCCTCTAGATTTAGATATTAGGAATTTGTGCGATGTATGTTTGTTATTAGGCTCAGACTATCGGCACCCCTTCATCATGTGGATAGGAGTAGCAACAGATGTTGCTAAGATGGTGGCTTCAGACTATTAGATGTACTACTTTGTAAGGTCTTTGTGAATAATCAATAAAATGATTGCATGCATCGCCCAGAGGCCCAAACATAATAAATGTGTGCTATCAAATAGAAAAAAAATCCTCCAGGTGGGTAGATATTTTTGAGATTGCAAGGGAAGCCTCGTGGAGCCTGATACGTCTCCAATGTATATATAATTTATGAAGTATTCATGCCATGTTTGCAATAATTTTATATGATTTTGGTGCACTTTTATATGAATTTTATATGATTTTCATGGACTAACATATTAACCTAGTGCTCAATGCCAGTTGCTGTTTTCTGCATGCTTTTGATTTTCCAGAAAATCCATACCAGACGAAGTCCAAACACGACGAAATTTTTTGACGATTTTTTGGAACATAAGAGACCCCTGAAGCTTTGTGGGAGGACCAGAAGACCCACAAGGCGGTGACAAGGAAACCCGGCGCCCCGGGGGGGGGGGGAGGGTAGCCATGTGTTGTTTCCTTGTGGGCCCCTCGTAACTCCTTTTCGCGTGATCCCAAAGCTGAAAATTCTTATAATTAAATAGAGAAACCCCCAGAAATAAACCTAGTCCTTTGACTCTACCGCCGCAAGCCTCTGTACCGAAGCTATCCCGTCTGGAGGCCTTTTCCAGTACCTTGCCGAAGGGGGAAACCATCACCGGAGGCTATCTTCATCATCCCGACGGTCTCCATGCCAGAGAGGGAGTAGTTCACCCTCGAGGCTGAGGGTATGTACTAGTAGCTATGTGTTTGATCTCTCTCTCTCTCTCTCTCTCTCTCTCTCTCTCTCTCTTGTTCTTGATTTGGCACGATCTTGATGTACCGCGAGCTTTGTTAATATAGTTGGATCATATGGTGTTCTTCCCTTTCTATCTTTGATGAATTGAGTCGTGCTCTTTGAGGTTTCATTATGTTGGATTGAATATTGGACTTCAAATCACTTGATGTATGTCTTGCATGTGGATACCCGTGGTGACAATGGGGTATTATATTGAGTCACTTGATATATGTTTTTTTAATTAACTTGCGGATTCCTGTAGTGACATTGGGGTGATCTAGGCACATAGGTTGATACACGTTTTCGTCCTACGTTCTCTGATAGAAACTTTGGAGTGATTCTTTGGCGCACATTGAGGGATTGTTATATGATTCAATTATGTTAGCACTGTTCAGAGATTGCACCAGTGAAAGTATGAACCCTAAGCCTTGTTTCTAAGTATTGAAATACCGTTTGTGCTCATTTTTGTTACTTTCTACCTTTATGTTTTTATCGTTTCAAATTGCAAAAACCTATATGTACTATCCATACTACACTTGTATCACCATCTCTTTGTCGAACTAGTGTACCTATACAATTTACCATTGTATTGAGTGTGTTGGGAACACAAAAGATTTCTTGTATTTGATTGCAGGGTTGTTTGAGAGAGACCATCTTCATCCTACGCCTCCCACAAATTGATAAACCTTAGGGCATCCACTGGAGGGAAATTTGATGTTGTCCTACAAAACACTGCGCTTGGAGGCCCAACAGAGTCTACACGAATAAAGTTGCGTAGTAGACATCAAACTCTTTTTTGGCGCCATTACCAGCGAGGTGAGTGCTTGAAGGTATATCTTTAGATCTTGCAATGGAATCACTTTGTTTCTTGTTTATTCACTAGTTTGGGTTTATAAAAAATGAAACTACAAAAAAATAGAAATGAAGTTATATCAAGTTCTTTATCTTTATGACGTCTTTCTCGAAAATGATGGATCGGAAGATTATGCTAAAGTGTTAGAAGAAGAATTCAATAAAATGTTTGGCATAAAATCTTTGAATGATAAGCATGATTGCAATGTTGTTAGTATGCTTTTTATGAATATCCATGATGCTAATGATATGCAAAGCCATAAGCTTGAGGATGCTATATTTGATGAAGATGATATTTTTAGTTCCCCAAGTTTTGATTAGCAAATTTATTATGATGATTGCGTGCCTCCTATTTATGATGATTACAATAATGAAAGTGGGTTTGGAAGAGTGTCAACTCTAGGAAGCAATGATCCCACTATTTTGGAGGGTGTTCTTATTGTAATAATTATGAAAGTGGATTTGGAGAGGTCTTGACTTTATTCAATGATGATTTCACTATTTTGGGAGAGGTTTCAATTGATTTTGACAACAAAGTTGCTATCTATGATGATTATCGTGATGACATGTATGCTATAAAGAATAATGATAACCATGAAACTTGTCATCATGATTTTAATTTTCAATTGGATTATGCCAATCAAGTATCACATGATAGTTAGTTCACTGAATTTGCTCCCACCACTATTGATGAGAAGAAATTTGCTTATGTGGAGAGTAATAAAATTTTTGTGCTTGCTGATGGTGAAAAGAATGCTTTATGTGATAGTTATATTGTTGAGTTTTCTAATGATGCTACTGAAAATTATTATGAGAGAGTAAGATATGCTTATATATATTTCAACAACATCAAGTTTCCTCGCTTTATGTTGAAAGTCTTGAAGTCGTTTTGCCTTCCCATGCTAGTTGATTCTTGGTCCCAAAAATTGTTTGCTCACAAAATCCCTATGCATAGGAGTGTTAGGCTTAAAATGCTTTCCATCATGTTGATGATGCTCTCTTGCATGTTGCAATTACTATTCTTATGTGAACATCATTAAAATCATCATGCCTAGCTAAAAAATGCATTAAAGAAAAGCACTTGTTGGGAGACAACCCAACATTTACCCCTACTAATTTTGTGTGTTCATATGATTAATCTACTGTAGTAATCATGTTTTATATCTTTTGTTTCAATAAAGTGCCAAGTAAAGCCTTTGGGATAGTATGGATGATAGTTGACTCGATTCTGTGCAAAACATAAACTTTTGTGCTCAGTCTAGGAATTTTTGAAATACATTGGAACGTGCTTTTGATCTGCATGTTTGACACATGATTGATATACAAATTTACCATGTTTTCCTAGTTTTTCAGAATTTTTGGAGTTGCAGAAGTATGGTGTTTGTTCAGATCGTTACAGATTGTTCTGTTTTTGACAGATTCCGTTTTCAATGCATAGTTTGCTTGTTTTATAGATTCTGTGGCTTATATTGGTCAATATAAATTGTAGAAATTATAGAGTACAGTAGGAATTATGTGGAAACAATTAAATCTTGTCTTGATAGTACCCAAGTGGATGTTTTGTTTTATTATACTAACGCAACTCATGAAGTTCCATTAAGTTTTGTGTGATTGAAGTTTTCAAGTTTTGTGTGAGATATCGATATGAGAAGAATAAGAAGTGTCAAGACCCTAAGGTTGGGGATGCCCAAGGCACCACAACGTAATAGTCAAGGAAGACCCAAGCAACTAACCTTGGGGATGCCCTGGTAGGCATCCCCTCTTTCGTCTTCAACATTATTGGTAATCTTACGTGGAGCTATATTTTTATTCATCACATGATATGCGTTTTGATTGAGAGTATTTTTTTGAGATTTTCATGCTGATAATTGAAGGAAATATGCCCTAGAGGTAATAATAAAGTTGTTATTTTATATTTCCTTATTCATGATAAATATTTATTATTCATGCTAGAATTGTATTGATCGGAAACCCAAATACATGTATGAATACATAGACAAACTCTGTGTCCCTAGTGAGCCTCTACTTGACTAGCTTGTTGATCAAAGATGGTTAAGGTTTCCTAACGATGGACATGAGTTGTCATTTGATAACAAGATCACATCATTAGGAGAATGATGTGATGGACAAGACCCATTCGTTAGCTTAGCATATTGATTGTTCAGTTTTATTGCTATTGCTTTCTTCATGTCAAATACATATTCCTTCGACTATGAGATTATGCAACTCCCGGATACCGGAGGAATGCCTTGTGTGCTATTAAATGTCACAACGTAACTAGGTGATTATAAAGATGCTCTACAGGTATCTCCGAAGGTGTTTGTTGGGTTGACATAGATCGAGATTAGGATTTGTCACTCCGAGTATCGGAGAGGTATCTCTGGGCCCTCTCGGCAATGCACATCATAAGAATCCTTGCAAGCAAAGTGACTAATGAGTTAGTTGCAGAATAATGTATTACGGAACGAGTAAAGAGACCTGCCGGTAATGAGATTGAAAGGTATGTAGATACCGACTAGGGGTGGGCGTTCGGTATAAACCGAATTTTCGGTTTCTACCATTCGGTTTTTATTCAAATTCGGTTTCCAAAACTAGAAACCAAAAATGCCAACATAAATCAGAAAACCGAAAATTCGGTTAACCGACGAATTCGGTACGGTATTCGGTTAATATCGACTGGACCTTGCCTTTGTGGACTGTGGTCAGAGTGCCCCCTAATATAGCCGCAAGTCTCCACGTTTTCTCAGCAGCCAGGCGATGTGGGACTAAAATCGTGCTGGTCGGACGCTCGCACGTACGCCACTCCTTTTTTAGCGAAGAGCGACATGGGCTGGGAGGTCACAAGAAGATTGGGCCTTCACAGTATCACGTATGTGTGGTCAGCCCAAGCAAGTGGGGGCATGCACCTAAAAAAAGAGTGCGGACACACGTGAGGGCACTGACTCACAAGCGGCCACGCATAGTACCCTGGCAGCCTTGCTACGTCGTTTCTTTTTGTCGTTAGCTATGCGGGCACCAAGAAGCCAAGCTTTCTGCTGTTCATTGAGGTTACTTCGGTTTATGTTTCGGTGAATCGGTATTAAACCGAACCTGCCAAATATAATTCGGTTAATACAACTGGAAACCAAAATTTACTGCAGCAGCAAGAAAAACAGAAAATTCAGTGTGCCTAGAACACACAACATCATTTGTCAGCCGTGTGCGGCGCCCCCCTCCATAGTTTACACCTCCGGTCATAGTTTTGTGGTGCTTAGGCAAAGCCCTGCGAGAATCACTTCACCATCACCGTCACCACGCTGTCGTGCTGACGGAACTCATCTACTACCTCGACACCTTGCTAGATCAAGAAGGTGAGGGACGTCACCGAGCTGAACGTGTGCAGAACTCGGAGGTGCCGTATGTTTGGTGCTTGATTGATTGGAGCTAGAAGAAGTTCGACTACATCAACCGCATTGTTAAACGCTTCCGCTTTCAGTCTATGAGGGTACGTAGACACCCCCCCTCGTTGCTATGCATCTCCTAAATAGATCTTGCACGAGCGTAGGATTTTTTTTTGAAATTGCATGCTACGTTTCCCAACAATAATTATAATATTTTTTTGTATCTTTTATTTCAATAAAAGTGTCAAGTATAGCCTTTACCATGCTCAGTTTGCAAGTATATGAGTTGTTGTTTCAAATCAGAAAGTTTTCTATTATTGTTTGAATTCTTCAGAAAAGTCAGAGTGTGATAAAATCTTGAAATTTTGATACAATAAGCTATGATAAACTTTCTACAGTGTGGTAAATTTTCAGAATGGTTTGAGTTAAATATGTATGGATCTTGATTCATCCTTTACAGACTGTCCTGTTTAGACAGATTGCTGTTATGATTGCATTGTTTGCATATGTTTGCTAGTTTAATGATTGTATTTGAGGATAGGAGTATTAAATATGCAGAGACATTTAGTATGCAATGTTTAATAATAATTTTTTTTTACAGTAGAGAATGATAAGGTTTTGCATTGGTTTATACTAACTTATCTCACGAGTTCTTGTTGAGTTTTGTGTGGATGAAGTTCTTAAGATTTATGGATACTGTGATATGAGAGGAATTAAGGAGACACAATAGCTCAAGACTGGGGATGCCCCAGTAGGCATCCCACATTTCTTCATCAACAACTATCGGTTAGTTTCGCTTGAGCCTAAGTTTTTACTTGTTCACATGATGTGTGCTATCCTTGGTGTGTACTTTATTTTCATTTTGTTTGCTGTTTGAATAAAATATTTAGATGTGAATGTTTTAAACGAGAGAGAGTCCTCACATAGCTACTTAATTGTTTGACTACCCACTGATCTTCACTTATATCTTTTAGAGTAGTTTGTCATTTACTCTCATTCTTCACTTATATCCTAAGAGTAAATTATTGAGCGAATTGAATATCATAAATCTCAAATTATATGTGCTTCATATGCTTGTCCCATGGGGAGTAATGACTTCACATATAAGAAGTATAAGTGGTAGAATTTATTGAAAGTTAACGAACACAACATTGGTCACTCGAACAATTCTTGAAAGAATATTGAAGGAAGAGAGATTTTACATATAAATATTCTATCTTGGACATCTTCTATGATTGTGAGCCCCCTTTAATTATTATCAAAATTGATCTGGTAGTTGATGTTGGACAAGGAGACAACGTAATGAGTTATGTTTGTTTGTATTCACATATAATTTTATATTGTCATGGATCCTCTAACATGTGGTGCTTGCTCATACTCTTTTGCTAGCCAAAATTTCATACTAAGTAGAAGTACTACTTGTGCATCCAAAAATCCATAAACCCAGTTTCTTGCTATGAGATGGATTGAATAAGATCCTTAAAGTAAGTTGTCATTGGTGCAAAAAGCAATAAAAATTGCTCCTAAATACGTATGATATTTTATTCTAAGGGAAAATAAGCTTTGTACGAACTTGTGATAGTAAAGAAATAAAAGCAACGAACTACATTATAAAGGTTGCTATCACAAGGGGCAATATAAAGTGACATTCCTTTACATTAAGAGATTGCACATGACAACCTCTGCTTCCCTTTGCGAAGGGCCTATCTTTTAATTTATGTATTTACTTTTATGCAAGAGTTAATAATGTGGTGGGGAATGATCCATGCACATATATCCAGTTGAATATATGTGATCATGAGCTATTATTATTGACATTATTCCTGAGATAAATAAGTTGGGAGGCGAAACATTAAGACCCTATCACCCTATGTGTTTGACTGAAAAAATTTGTTCTAAAAATATGCTTTGAGTGTCAGCAATCATGGAAGACTAAATGATAGTTCAATATGTGGAATTTACTAAAACAAAGTTCTTACATAGACCCATCCCGAAAATAAGATGAATTGTAATTGTTTGATTTACTGAAAACATAGTTTTTTAGTTTTCAAGAAAGTTTATGGTCTATACTTTAACATGTGAATAGCTTGCTACTTGATCATGAGAAGTTTTATGAGATGAGCTAATGTTTATGACATATAATGATGTTAGAAAAAGTGATTGAAATTATCATTGATCAAACTTTTGCACTATGCTAGCATTCACACTTCATAAATTATTTCTTTTATCATTTACCTACTCAAGGACGAGCAGGAATTAAGCTTGGGGATGCTGATACATCTCCAAGGTATCTATAATTTATGAAGTATTCATGCCATGTTTGCAATAATTTTATATGGTTTTGGTGCACTTTTATATGACTTTCATATGATTTTCATGGACTAACATATTAACCAAGTGTCCAGTGCAAGTTGTTGTATTCTGCATGTTTTTGGTTTCCCAGAAAATCCATACCAGACAAAGTCCAAACGCGATGAAACTTTTTGATGATTTTTTTGGAACATAAGAGACCCCCGAATCTTTGTGGGAGGGCCAGGAGATCCACGAGGCGGTGACAAGGCAACCCAGAGTGCTCGGGAGGGGGGGGGGGAGGATGGGTGGGGTAGCCGTGTGCCGTTGCCTTGTGGGCCTCTCGTAACTCCTTTTCGCGTGACTCCAACGCTGAAAATTCTTATAAATAGAGAAACCCCCAGAAATAAACCTAGAACTTCGACTCCGCTGCTGCAAGCCTCTGTAACAAAGTGATCTGATAAAGGCGAAGGTGTCCCGATGTTTCAATGAGATGGTGGCTATCGTTTTCTATGGGAGTCGACCTTGACGTTCTGACTATGAACGTGCGAGACGTTGCACCTTAGCAATCGCTAAACCAACTTCGAGGGGTTATTGACCACGCTGGACCACAATCAACCTAACCATGAGGGTCTGTTCCCTGCGAGTAAACGAAGAACAAGCAAGAAACTGAGATTGCAATCTGGATATTGCGAATATAAGAGGAAAGCTTTATTAATGAAGGTGGGGTTCTGTGACGTCTTTGTCTGGTCGTTGAACACAAATAAAGTACGCGAAGTTGCAGCTATGTCGAACTTTTAATCTAAATAAAACCCAAAGTCTAAACGGTGCCCTAAGGCCTGTATATATGGAGGAAGAGGGGGGAATTTCGTGACCCTTGGAGGAGGGGTCCGAAACCAACCCTATCTATTGTTTCCCCACAGATACGGACTCAAAAAACAACCTATACTCAAGTATTTCGAAATTACATGGGCCTGGCCCAATAATAAGGTGACGCGACACCTATAATAGCCTCTGGACGGAATTTATGAAGTGGCATCTTGTATATTTCGTCCAAGGCTTCATGCACTCATTATGGTGGCTTCAAAGTCCTGAAATCATCACTTGTAACTCCGTTCTTGTTTCCCTTGCGCATGCCATCATCTCCATGCTTGGTCCTGCTCCAGTGTTCATATCTCTTATCCATGATAGGCCCTTCATTTGTAAGCAAAACAAATGTATCCAATTTAGGCAGCATCATATTCTCATGAACATTAGAATCATTACCAAGAAACAAGAGTACATGATAATTTAATTGGCGTGCGCAAGCTCTAGTAATTGGTCCAGTATATGTAGCAGTAGGGGTGCTACCTCTTGAGCACTAAGTTGTTTTTTCCCTTGAAGAGGAAAGGGTGATGCAGTAAAGTAGCGTAAGTATTTCCCTCAGCTTTTGAGAACCAAGGTATCAATCCAGTAGGAGGCTACGCTCGAGTCCCTCGCACCTACACAAACAAATAAGAACCTCGCAACCAACGCGATAAAGGGGTTGTCAATCCCTTCACGGTCACTTACGAGAGTGAGATCTGATAGATATGATAAGATAATATTTTTGGTATTTTTATGATAAAGAGAAATAAAGATGCAAAGTAAAATAAAAGGCAATGGAAATAGCTAAGTGTTGGAAGATTAATATGATGGAAAATAGACCCGGGGGCCATATGTTTCACTAGTGGCTTCTCTCAAGAGCATAAGTATTACGGTGGGTGAACAAATTACTGTCGAGCAATTGATAGAATTGCGCATAGTTATGAGAATATCTAGGTATGATCATGTATATAGGCATCACGTCCGTGACAAGTAGACCGACTCCTGCCTGCATCTACTACTATTACTCCACACATCGACCGCTATCCAGCATGCATCTAGAGTATTAAGTTCATAAGAACAGAGTAACGCTTTAAGCAAGATGACATGATGTAGAGGGATAAACTCATGCAATATGATATAAACCCCATCTTGTTATCCTCGATGGCAACAATACAATACGTGCCTTGCTGCCCCTGGTGTCACTGGGAAAGGACACTTCAAGATTAAACCCAAAGCTAAGCACTTCTCCCATTGCAAGAAAGATCAATCTAGTAGGCCAAACCAAACTGATAATTCGAAGAGACTTGCAAAGATAACCAATCATACATAAAAGAATTCAGAGAAGATTCAAATATTGTTCATAGATAATCTTGATCATAAACCCACAATTCATCGGTCCCAACAAACACACCGCAAAAGAAGATTACATCTAATAGATCCCAAGAGAATTGAGGAGAACTTTGTATTGAGATCCAAAGAGAGATAAGAAGCCATCTAGCTAATAACTATGGACCTGAAGGTCTGAGGTAAACTACTCACACATCATCGGAGAGGCTATGGTGTTGATGTAGAAGCCCTCCGTGATCAATGCCCCCTCCGGCAGGACGCCGGAAAAGGCCCCAAGATGGGATCTCACGGGTACAGAAGGTTGCGGCGGTGGAATTAGGTTTTCGTGGATGCCTCTGATGGTTTGGGGGTATGTAGGTATATATAGGAGGAAAAAGTACGTCGGTGGAGCAACATGGGCCCCACGAGGGTGGAGGGCGCGCCCAGGGGGGTAGGCGCGCCCCCCTGCCTCGTTCTCTCCTCATTGATTACTTTACATGGACTCCAAGTCCTCTGGATCACGTTTGTTCCGAAAATCATGTTCCCGAAGGTTTCATTCTGTTTGGACTCCGTTTGATATTCTTTTTCTGCGAAACTCTGAAATAGGCAAAAAAACAGCAATTTGGGCTGGGCCTCCGGTTAATAGGTTAGTCCCAAAAATAATATAAAAGTGTATAAATAAGCCCATTAAACATCCAAAACAGAATATATGATAGCATGGAACAATAAAAAATTATAGATACGTTGGAGACGTATCAAGCATCCCCAAGCTTAATTCCTGCTCGTTCTCGAGTAGGTAAATGATAAAAACAGAATTTTTGATGTGGAATGCTTCTTGGCATACTTCTTAATGTAAATCTTTTATTGTGGCATGAATATCTAGGTCCGAAAGATTCAAGATAAAAGTTTAAGGTTGACATAAAAAAATAATACTTCGAACATGCTAACCAAGCAATTATGTCTTATCAAAATAACATAGCCAAAGAAAGCTTATCCCTACAAAATCATATAGTTAGGCTATGTTTCAATATTGTCACACAAACGTTCTCATCATGCATAACCCCGATGACAAGCCGAGCAATTGGTTCATACTTTTAACGCGCTTCAACCTTTTCAACTCTTACGCAATACATGAGCGCAAGCCATGGATATAGCACTATGGGTGGAGTAAAGTATAATGATGGGGGTTTATGAGAGAAGACAAAAAGTTAGAAAGTCTCACATTGACGCGGCTAATCAATAGGCTATGGAGATGCCCATCAATTGATGTCAATGAGAGGAGTAGGGATTGCCATGCAACGGATGCACTAGAGCTATAAATATATGAAAGCTCAACAAAAGAAACTAAGTGGGTGTGCATCCAACTTGCTTGCTCACAAAGACCTAGGGCATTTTGAGGAAGCCCATCATTGGAATATACAAGCCAAGTTCTACACTAGTATATGAAAGTGACAACATAGGCGACTCTCTATCATGAAAATCATGGTGCTACTTTGAAGCACAAGTGTGGAAAAGGATAGTAACATTGTCCCTTCTCTCTTTTCCTCTCATTTTTTGGGCCTTCGCTCCTTTTTTTCTTTGGAGTCTTTTTTTTAATATTTAGTCTGGAATCTCATCCCGACTTGTGGGGGAATCATAGTATCCATCATCCTTTCCTCACATGGGACAATGCTCTAATAATGATGATCATCACACTTTTTATTACTTACAACTCAACAATTACAACTCAATACTTAGGACAAGATATGACTCTATGTGAATGCCTCCGGCAGTGTACCGGGATATGCGACGAATCAAGAGTGACATGAATGAAAAAATTATGAATAGTGGCTTTGACACAAAATACGATGTCAACTACATGATCATGCAAAGCAATATGACAATGATGAAGCGTGTCATGATAAACGGAACGGTGGAAAGTTGCATGGCAATATATCTCGGAATGGCTATGGAAATGCCATAATAGGTAGGTATGGTTGCTGTTTTGAGGAAGATATAAGGAGGTTTATGTGTGATAGAGCGTATCATATCACGGGGTTTGGATGCACCGGCGAAGTTTGCACCAACTCTCAATGTGAGAAAGGGCAATGCGCGGTACCATAGAGGCTAGAAAATTGTGGAAGGTAGAGAGTGCGTATAATCCATGGAATCACATTAGTCATAAAGAACTCATATAATTATTGCAAAAGTTTATTAGCCCTCGAAGCAAAGTACTACTATGCATGCCCCTAGAGGGATAGATTGGTAGGAAAAGACCATCGCTCGTCCCCGACTGCCACTCGTAAGGAAAGCAATAAAAGAACACCTATGTGTCAAAATTGTTACACAACTTTTACCATACGTGCATGCTACGGGACTTGCCAACTTTAACACAAGTATTTCTCAATTTCACAATTACTCAACTAGCACACTCTAATATTACCACCTTTATATCTCAAAACACTTATCAAGTATCTAACTTCTCATGATATTTAATGAACTCAATGGAAGATTAATTTCATGATTAAAGCAAATTACCATGATGTTTAAGACTCTCAAAATAATATAAGTGAATCATGAGAGTTCAATAATTTCTATAAAATATAACCACCGCCGTGCTCTAAAAGATATAAGTGAAGTACTAGAGCAAAAACTATATAACTCAAAGGATATAAGTGAAGCACATAGAGTATTCTAACAAATTACGAATCAAGTGTGTCTCTCTCAAAAGGTGTGTACAGCAAGGATGATTGTGGCAAACTAACTAATAAAGACTCAAATCATACAAGACGCTCCAAGCAAAACACATATCATGTGGTGAATAAAAATATAGCTCCAAGTAAATTTACCGATGGATGAGGACGAAAGAGGGGATGCCTTCCGGGGCGTCCCCAAGCTTTGGCTTTTTGGTGTCCTTGGATTACCTTGGGGTGCCATGGGCATCCCCAAGCTTAGGATCTTGCCACTCCTTGTTCCATACTCCATCAAATCTTTACCCAAAACTTGAAAACTTCACAACACAAAACTTAACAGAAAATCTCGTGAGCTCCGTTAGCGAAAGAAAACAAAACACCACTTCAAGGTACTGTATTGAACTCATTCTTCATTTATATTGGTGTTAAACCTACTGTATTCCAACTTCTCTATGGTTTATAAACTATTTTACTAGCCATAGATTCATCAAAATAAGCAAACAACACACGAAAAACAGAATCTGTCAAAAACAGAACAGTCTGTAGTAATCTGTAATTAACGCAAACTTCTGGAACTCAGAAAAATCTACCAAAATAGGAAGACCTAGATAATTTGTTTATAGACCTACTGCAATTGGAATCAGTATTTTATCACGTTCTGGTGATTTTTAACAATTGTTTTAGTGAACAGAAAGTTTCTGGAATTTTCAGCAAGATCAAATAACTATAATCCGAGAAGATCCTATAGGTTCAACTTGGTACAAACACTAATTAAAACACAAAAAATCATCTAACCAGAGGATAGATCAAAGATTTATTCCTAAACAGAAGCAAAAAGCAAAAAACTAAAATAAAATTGGGTTGCCTCCCAACAAGCGCTATCATTTAACGCCCTTAGCTAGGCATAAAGATTTCAATGATGCTCACATGAAAGACAAGAATTGAAGCACAAAGAGAGCATCATAAAACACGTGACAAACACATCTAAGTATAACATACTTCCTATGCATAGGCATCTTATAGACAAAAAAAATTATCAAGGCAAGCAAAAACTAGCATATGCAAGGAAGTGGAAAGAAACAATGGCAATCTCAACATAACGAGAGGTAATTTAGTAACATGAAAATTTCTACGACCATATTTTCCTCTCTCGTAATAATTACATGTAGGATCATAAGAAAATTCAATAATATAGCTATCACATAACATATCCTCAACACGACCCACATGCATGCGAAGTTGACACTCTTCCAAAATAGTGGGATTATCATTAACTAAAGTCATGACCTCTCCAAACCCACTTTTATCAAAGATACCATAAGATTGAACATTCTCAAAATATGTGGAATCTAAAGTTGACACTCTTCCACACCCACTTTCAATATTATTGCAAACATTATTATCAATCTCATATTCATCATGGGGCTTAAATAAAATTTCAAGATCATAAGAAGAATCACCTCAATCATGATCATTGCAACAAGTAGTAGACATAGCAAAACTAGCATCCCCAAGCTTAGGGTTTTGCATATTATTAGCATGATTGACATCAAGATAATTTATAGTAAAATCATTGCAATCATGCTTTTTATTCAAGAGCTATCGTGAATCTCTTCATAAATTTCTTCATCACAATTTTCAGATTTATGAATTTCAAGCAAAACCTCATAAAGATAATCTAGTGCACTCAAATCACTAGAAATTGGTTCATCATAATCGGATCTCTTAAAAAGATTAGCAAGGGGATGAGGATCCATATCAATAGATTTTTAGCAAGCGAAGATGCAAGCACATAGAAGGCACATGGCAACACAAGCAAACGAAAAAGACGAACGAAGAGGGGCGAATAAAACAGCAAAGGTGAAGCGAGGGAGAGGAAAACGAGAGGCAAATGGCAAATAATGTAATGCGAGGGATAAGGGTTTGTGATGGGTACTTGGTATGTTGACTTTTGCGTAGACTCCCCGGCAACGGCGCCAGAAATCCTTCCTGCTACCTCTTGAGCACTGCGTTGGTTTTTCCCTTGAAGAGGAAAGGGTGATGCAGTAAAGTAGCGTAAGTATTTCCCCTCAGTTTTTGAGAACCAAGGTATCAATCCAGTAGGAGGCTATGCTCGAGTCCCTCGCACCTACACAAACAAATAGGAACCTCGCAACCAACGCGATAAAGGGGTTGTCAATCCCTTCACGGTCACTTACGAGAGTGAGATCTGATAGATATGATAAGATAATATTTTTGGTATTTTTATGATAAAGAGAAATAAAGATGCAAAGTAAAATAAAAGGCAATGGAAATAGCCAAGTGTTGGAAGATTAATATGATGGAAAATAGACCCGGGGGCCATAGGTTTCACTAGTGGCTTCTCTCAAGAGCATAAGTATTACAGTGGGTGAACAAATTACTGTCGAGCAATTGATAGAATTGCGCATAGTTATGAGAATATCTAGGTATGATCATGTATATAGGCATCACGTCCGTGACAAGTAGACCGACTCCTGCCTGCATCTACTACTATTACTCCACACATCGACCGCTATCCAGCATGCATCTAGAGTATTAAGTTCATAAGAATAGAGTAACGCTTTAAGCAAGATGACATGATGTAGAGGGATAAACTCATGCAATATGATATAAACCCCATCTTGTTATCCTCGATGGCAACAATACAATATGTGCCTTGCTGCCCCTGCTGTCACTGGGAAAGGACACCGCAAGATTAAACCCAAAGCTAAGCACTTCTCCCATTGCATGAAAGATCAATCTAGTAGGCCAAACCAAATTGATAATTCGAAGAGACTTGCAAAGATAACCAATCATACATAAAAGAATTCAGAGAAGATTCAAATATTGTTCATAGATAATCTTGATCATAAACCCACAATTCATCGGTTCCGACAAACACACCGCAAAAGAAGATTACATCGAATAGATCTCCAAGAGAATCGAGGAGAACTTTGTATTGAGATCCAAAGAGAGAGAAGAAGCCATCTAGCTAATAACTATGGACCCGAAGGATAAACTACTCACACATCATCGGAGAGGCTATGGTGTTGATGTAGAAGCCCTCCGTGATCAATGCCCCCTCCGGCAGGACGCCGGAAAAGGCCCCAAGAGGTTTTCGTGGATGCCTCTGATGGTTTGGGGGTACGTAGGTATATATAGGAGGAAGAAGTACGTCGGTGGAGCAACGTGGGCCCCACGAGGGTGGAGGGCGCGCCCAGGGGGGTAGGCGCGCCCCTGCCTCGTGCTCTCCTCGTTGATTACTTTACCTGGACTCCAAGTCCTCTGGATCACGTTTATTCTGAAAATCATGTTCCCGAAGGTTTCATTCCATTTGGACTCCGTTTGATATTCTTTTTCTGCGAAACTCTAAAATACGCAAAAAACAACAATTTGGGCTGGGCCTCCGGTTAATAGGTTAGTCCCAAAAATAATATAAAAGTGTATAAATAAGCCCATTAAACATCCAAAACAGAATATATAATAGCATGGAACAATCAAAAATTATAGATACATTGGAGACGTATCAAGGGGCTGTGGGTGTAACAATGGTATTGATGTCCTCATCATCCTCCCTTCTTGAAATGAAGTCGTCCTCGACGGAAGCTCATCTTCCTCACCCAAATAAGGCTTGAAATCTGCAATGTTAAAAGTGGGACTAACCCCAAAATCTGCAGGCAACTCAAGTTTATATGCATTATCATTTATTTTCTCTAACACCTTAAAAGGACCATCAACACGTGGCATTAACTTTGATTTGCGCAAATCAGGAAATCTATCCTTACGCAAATGTAACCAAACAAGATCTCCAGGTGCAAACACAACATGTTTGCTACCCTTATCTCCAGCAAGTTTATATTTAGCATTCATACGCTCAATGTTTTCCTTAGTTAACTCATGCTTTTTAAGATCAATTCAACATGTTGTTTAGCATCAAAATTAACCTTCTCCAAAGATGGAAGAGGCAACAAATCAATAGATGCACGAGGTAGGAAACCATACATAATTTCAAAAGGGCACATCTTAGTAGTAGAATGCAATGAACGATTATAAGCAAATTCAATATGAGGCAAGCATTCTTCCCACATGTTCCTATTATTCTTCAAAACAGCCCTAAGCATAGTAGACAATGTTCTATTGACTACTTCAGTTTGTCCATTAGTTTGGGGGTGACATGTAGTACTAAAAAGCAGTTTAGTCCCCAACTTAGCCCATAAACATCTCCAAAAGTGGATAAGAAATTTAGTATCACGATCTGAAACAATAGTATTTGGCACACCATGCAAGTGAACAATTCCAGAAAGAACAAATCAGCAACATTAACAGCATCATCGCTTTTATGACACGGTATAAAGTGTGCCATTTTTTGAGAATCTATCCACGACAACAAATATGCTATCCCTCCCCTTCTTTGTTCGAGGTAAACCTGAAACAAAGTCCATAGGTATATCCTCCCAAGGAACACTAGGTATAGGCAAAGGCATATATAAACCATGAGGATTGCGTCGTGACTTAGCTTTTTGACATGTAGTGCAGCGAGCAACAAAACACTCAACATCCCGTCTCATCTTTGGACAAAAGAAATGTGTAGCAAGTACGTCCTCCGTCTTCTTCACGCCAAAGTGTCCCATTAATCCTCCTCCATGCGCCTCCTGCAACAACAAAAGACGAACGTAGCTAGCTGGAATGCATAGCTTGTTAGCATGGAACACAAATCCATCATTAACGATGAACTTGTGCCATGTTCTTCCTTCTTTACAATTCTGCATTACATCTTTAAAATCAGCATCATGCACATATTGATCTTTGATGGTCTCCAAACCAAATATTTTGAAGTCAAGTTGTGAAAGCATAGTATAGCGACGAGACAATGCATCAGCAATAACATTTTCTTTACCCTTCTTGTGTTTAATGACATAAGGGAAAGTCTCAATGAATTCAACCCATTTAGCATGTCTACGATTCAGTTTAGCTTGACTTTTAATATGTTTCAAAGATTCATGATCAGAATGTATAACAAATTCTTTGGACCATAAATAATGTTGCCATGTCTCTAAAGTCCGAACAAGAGCATATAATTCTTTATCATAAGTAGAATAATTCAGACCAGGCCCACTCAATTTTTCAGAAAAGTATGCAATAGGTTTGCCATCTTGTAATAACACACCTCCTAATCCAATTCCACTAGCATCACATTCAAGCTCAAAAGTCTTATTAAAATCAGGAAGTTGGAGTAAAGGAACATGTGTCAACTTATCTTTCAATACCATGAAGGCTTCTTCCTGTGCGGTACCCCAAACAAAAGGCACATCCTTCTTTGTAAGCTCGTTGGTACTCGGTCGGTGCAAAAGGTGCACTTCCCAAGGTTACCAAACAAACGTGCATCACGTAGAGCAATAAAAACTGCACGTAAATGTTTTAAATGTTCTTCCAAAGATTTGCTATAAATCAATATATCATCAAAATAGACTACCACAAATCGTCCAATGAAAGCACGTAAAACTTCGTTCATTAATCTCATGAAAGTACTAGGTGCATTAGTTAACCCAAAAGGCATAACTAACCACTCATATAAACCAAACTTAGTTTTAAATGCCGTTTTCCATTCATCTCCCAATTTCATACGAATTTGATGGTATCCACTACGCAAATCAACTTTGGATAATATTGTAGAGCCACTCAATTCATCAAGCATATCATCTAGCCTAGGAATAGGATGACAATAACGAATAGTAATATTATTAATGCCTCTACAATCAACACACATACGTGACGTACCATCCTTTTTTGGCACTAGAATAATAGGAACAACACATGGACTAAGGGATTCGCGTATATAACCTTTGTCGAGCAGCTCCTGGACTTGATGCATAATCTCCTTCGTCTCCTCTGGATTGGTACGGTATGGTGCACGGTTGGGTAGCGATGCACCAGGAATTAAGTCAATTTGATGCTCAATCCCTTGAATAGGTGGTAATCCCGGTGGCACGTCTTGTGGAAAGACGTCAGCGAACTCCTGCAAAATTTTAGTAACAACAGGAGGCAAAGAAGAAGGCACGTCCTCGAATGAAAATAATGCTTCTTTGCACACAAAAGCATAGCAAGCAGATTTGCTAAAATCTAGCTCATCAATATCAAATTTTATGGCAAGTAAACATGCACTTTTCAATTTAAATTCAGAAGCAACACTAGATGGTTTATGATACGTCTCCAACGTATCTATAACTTTTGATTATTCCATGCTATTATATTATCTGTTTTGGATATTTAATGGGCTTTAATATGCTCTTTTATATTATTTTTGGGACTAACCTATTAACCGGAGGCCTAGTGCTAGTTTCTGTTTTTCTTGCCTATTTTAGAGTTTTGCAGAAAAAGAATACCAAACGGAGTCCAAATGGAATGAAACCTTCACGATGATCTTTCTTGGACCAAAAGCAAACCAGAAGACTTGGAGATGAAGACGGAGACGCAACGAGGCGGCCACGAGGCAGGAGGGCGCGCCCCCCACCCTCGTGGGCCCCTCGTAGCTCCACCGACGTACTTCTTTCGCCTATATATACTCTTATACCCTAGAAACATCAGGGGGAGCCACGAAACCACTTTCCCACCACCGCAACCTTCTGTACCCGTGAGATCCCATCTTGGGGCCTTTTCCGGCGATCTGCCGGAGAGGGAATCGATCATGGAGGGCTTCTACATCAACACCATAGCCTCTCCGATGAAGCGTGAGTAGTTTACCACAGACATTCGGGTCCATAGTTATTAGCTAGATGGCTTCTTCTCTCTCTTTGATCCTCAATACAAAGTTCTCCTCGATGTTCTTGGAGATCTATCCGATGTAATATTCTTTTGCGGTGTGTTTGCCGAGATCCGATGAATTGTGGATTTATGAACTTGATTATCTATGAATATTATTTGGTTCTTCTCTGAATTCTTATATGCATGATTTGATATATTTGCAATTCTCTTCGAATTATCGGTTTAGTTTGGCTTACTAGATTGATCTTTCTTGCAATGGGAGAAGTGCTTAGCTTTGGGTTCAATCTTGCGGTGTCCTTTCCTAGTGACAGTAGGGGCAGCAAGGCACATATTGTATTGTTGCCATCGAGGATAAAAAGATGGGGTTTATATCATATTGCTTGAGTTTATCACTCTACATCATGTCATCTTGCTTAATGCGTTACTCTGTTCTTATGAACTTAATACTCTAGATGCATGCTGGATAACGGTCGATGTGTGGAGTAATAGTAGTAGATGCAGAATCGTTTCGGTCTACTTGACACGGATGTGATGCCTATATTCATGATCATTGCCTTAGATATCTTCATAACTATGCACTTTTCTATCAATTGCTCGGCAGTAATTTGTTCACCCACCGTAATACATGCTATCTTGAGAGAAGCCACTAGTAAAACCTATGGCCCCCGGGTCTCTTTCTTATTATATTGCATCTCTTTTATTTACATCGCATCTCGTTTACTATTTTGCAATCTTTACTTTCCAATCTATACAACAAAAATACCAAAAATATTTACTTTACTATCTCTATTAGATCTCACTTTTGCAAGTGACCGTGAAGGGATTGACAACCACTTTATCATGTTGGTTGCAAGGTTCTTGATTGTTTGTGCAGGTACTAGGTGACTTGTGCATTGTCTCCTACTGGATTGATGCCTTGGTTCTAAAAAACTGAGGGAAAATACTTACGCTACTTTGCTGCATCACCCTTTCCTCTTCAAGGGAAAACCAACGCATGATCAAGAGGTAGCAAGAAGGATTTCTGGCGCCGTTGCCGGGGAGATCTATGCCAAGTCAAGACATACCAAGGACCCATCATAAACTCTTCCTCCTCGCATTACATTATTTGCCATTCGCCTCTCGTTTTCCTCTCCCCCACTTCTAAAATGATTTTCGAAAACCTTTACCTTTTCTTCGCCCCTCTTCCGTTCGTCTCTTTTCGCTTGCTTCTTGTGTGCTTGTGTGTTGGTTTGATTGTTTGTCACGACGGCTCAAGATAATACTGAATTGTGTGACTTTTCCAATACCAACAACAATGATTTTATTAGCACTCCGATTGCTCCTACTACCGATGCTGAATCTTGTGAAATTAATACCGCTTTGCTGAATCTTGTTATGAAAGATCAATTTTCTGGCCTTCTAATGAAGATGCCACTACCCATCTAAACAACTTTGTTGATTTGTGTGATATGCAAAAGAAGAAAGATGTGGATAATGATATTGTTAAATTGAAGCTATTTCCGTTTTCGCTTAGAGATCGTGCTAAAACTTGGTTCTCTTCTTTGCCTAAAAATAGTATTGATTCATGGAATAAGTGCAAAGATGCTTTTATCTCTAAGTATTTTCCTCCCACTAAGATCATCTCTCTTAGAAACGATATTATGAATTTTAAGCAACTTGATCATGAGCATGTTGCACAAGCTTGGGAGAGGATGAAATTAATGATACGTAATTGCCCTACACATGGTTTGAATTTATGGATGATTATACAATTTTTTATGCCGGATTGAATTTTGCTTCTAGAAATCTCTTAGATTCGACCGCGGGAGGCACTTTTATGGAAATAACTTTAGGATAAGCTACTAAACTCCTAGACAATATTATGGTTAATTATTCTCAATCGCACACTGAAAGATCCACTAGTAAAAAAGTTCATGCGATTGAAGAGATTAATGTTTTGAGTGGTAAGATGGATGAACTTATGAAATTGTTTGCTAATAAAAGTGTTTCTTCTGATCTTAATGATATGCCTTTGTCCACTTTGATTGATAATAATAATGAATTTATGGATGTGAATTTTGTTGGTAGGAACAATTTTGGTAACAACGCGTATAGAGGAAACTTTAATTCTAGGCCGTTTCCTAGTAATTCCTCTAATAATTATGGTAATTCCTACAACAACTCTTATGGAAATTTTAATAAGATGCCCTCTGATTTTGAGACTAGTGTTAAAGAATTTATGAATTCGCAAAAGAATTTCAATGCTTTGCTTGAAGAAAAATTGCCTAAGATTGATGAGTTGGCTAGGAACATGGATAGAATTTCTCTTGATGTTGATTCTTTGAAACTTAGATCTATTCCACCTAAGCATGACGTCAATGAGTCTCTCAAAGCCATGAGAATTTCCATTGATGAGTGCAAAGAAAGAACCGCTAGGATGCATGCTAGAAAAAATTGCTTTGTGAAAGCGTGTTCTTCTAGTTTTCATGATAATAATGATGAATATCTAAAAGTGATTGATGTGACTCCTATTAAATCCTTGTTTTCCAATATGAATCTTGATAATGATGGGACTGGAGATGAGTCAACTTTAGTTAAAAGGCGTCCCAATGATTCAGAGTTCTTAGATCTTGATGCAAAAATTGATAAAAGTGGGATTGAAGAGGTCAAAACTTTACATAGCAATGAACCCACTATTTTGGATTTCAAGGAATTTAATTATGATAATTGCTCTTTGATAGATTGTATTTCCTTGTTGCAATCCGTGTTAAATTCTCCTCATGCTTATAGTCAAAATAAAGCTTTTAGTAAACATATCATTGATGCTTTAATGCAATCCCATGAGGAAAAGCTTGAAATAGAAGTTTCTATCCCTAGAAAAATTTATGATGAGTGGGAACCTACTATTAAAATTAAGATTAAAGATTATGAATGCTATGCTTTATGTGATTTGGGTGCTAGTGTTTCAACGATTCCAAAACTTTGTGTGATGTGCTAAGTTTCCGTGAATTTGATGATTGTTCTTTAAATTTGCATCTTGCGGATTCCACCATTAAGAAACCTATGAGAAGGATTAATGATGTTCTTATTGTTGCAAATAGGAATTATGTGCCCGTAGATTTCATTGTTCTTGATATAGATTGCAATCCTACATGTCCCATTATTCTTGATAGACCTTTCCTTAGAACGATTGGTGCAACTATTGACATGAAAGAAGGAAATATTATATTCCAATTTCCGTTAAGGAAAGGCATGGAACACTTTCCTAGGAAGAAAATTAAATTGCCTCATGAATATATTATGAGAGCCACTTATGGATTGCACACCAAAGATGACAATACCTAGATCTATTCTTGCTTTTATGCCTAGCTAGGGGCTTTAAACGATAGCGCTTGTTGGGAGGCAACCCAATTTTATTTTTGCTCTTTGCTTTTTGCTACTGTTTAGTAATAAATAATTCATAATGCTACTGTTATTATTGTGTTTTACATGTTTTAATTAGTGTTTGTGCCAAGTAGAACCTTTTGGAAGACTTGAGTGAAGTCTTTGCGATCTTGCTGTAAAAAACAGAAAATTTTGAGTGAAGTCTTTGTGATCTTGCTGTAAAAAACAGAAAATTTTGCGCTCACGAGATTAGCTGTCATGTTTTACTGGAGAGTGATTTCAGGTTGATTCTTTTTGCAGATGATTAATAGACAAATTTCTCACGTCCACCAATTTATTTCAGAATTTTTGGAGTTCCAGAAGTATTCGAACATTACAGATTGCTAGAGACTGTTCTGTTTTTGACAGATTCTGTTTTTCGTGTGTTGTTTGCTTATTTTGATGAATCTATGAGTAGTACCGGGGGGTATGAACCATAGAGAAGTTGGAATATAGTAGGTTTAACACCAATATAAATAAATAATGAGTTCATTACAGTACATTAAATTGGTAGTTTATTTTCTTGTACTAACGGAGCTCATGAGATTTTCTGTTGAGTTTTGTGTTGTGAAGTTTTCAAGTTTTTGGGTAAAGATTTGATGGATTTTGGAATAAGGAGTGGCAAGAACCTAATCTTGGAGATGCCCAAGGCACCCCAAGGTAAAATTCAAGGACAACCAAAAGCCTAAGCTTGGGGATGCCCCGGAAGGCATCCCCTCTTTCGTCTTCGTCTATTGGTAACTTTACTTGAGGCTATATTTTTATTCACCACATGATATGTGTTTTGCTTGGAGCGTCTTGTATGATTTGAGTCTTTGCTTTATAGTTTACCACAATCATCCTTTCTGCACACACCTTTTGGGAGAGACACGCATGAATCGGAATTTATTAGAATACTCTATGTGCTTCACTTATATCTTTTGAGCTAGATAATTTTGCTCTAGTGCTTCACTTATATATTTTTAGAGCACGGTGGTGGTTTTATTTTATAGAAATTATTGATCTCTCATGCGTCACTTATATTATTTTGAGAGTCTTTTAGAACAGCATGGTAATTTGGTTTGGCTATAAAACTAGTCCTAATATGATGGGCATCCAAGATGGGTATAATAAAAACTTTCATATAAAGTGCGTTGAATACTATGAGAAGTTTTATGCTTGATGATTGTTTTGAGACATGAGGATGGTGATATTAGAGTCATGCTAGTAAATTAATTGTGAATTTGAGAAATACTTGTGTTGAGGTTTGCAAGTCCCGTAGCATGCACGTATGGTAATCGTTGTGTAACAAATTTGAAGCATGAGGTATTTCTTTGATTGTCTTCCTTATGAGTGGCGGTCGGGGACGAGCGATGGTTTTTTCCTACCAATCTATGCCCCTAGGAGCATGCGCGTAGTGCTTGGTTTTTGATGACTTGTAGATTTTTGCAATAAGTATGTGAGTTCTTTATGACTAATGTTGAGTCCATGGATTATACGCACTCTCACACTTCCACCGTTGTTAGCCTCTCTAGTACCGCGCAACTTTCACCGGTACCATAAACCCACCATTTACCTTCCTCAAAACAGCCACCATACCTACCTATTATGGCATTTTCATAGCCATTCCGAGATATATTGCCATGCAACTTTCCACCGTTCCGTTTATTATGACACGCTCCATCATTGTCATATTGCGTTGCATGATCATGTACTTGACATCGTATTTGTGGCAAAGCCACCATACATAATTTTTTTCATACATGTCACTCTTGATTCATTGCACATCCCGGTACACCGCCGGAGGCACGCATATAGAGTCATATTTTGTTCTAAGTATCGAGTTGTAAGTAAATAGAAGTGTGATGATCATCATTATTAGAGCATTGTCCAGTGTGAGGAAACAAAAAAAATAAAGGCCAAAGAAGCCAATGAAAAAAAGAGGCCAAAGAAGCCAAACAAAAAAAGAGAGAGAAAAAGAAAGAAGGGACAATGCTACTATCCTTTTTCCACACTTGTGCTTCAAAGTAGCACCATGATCTTCATGATAGAGAGTCTCTTATTTTGTCACTTTCATATACTAGTGGGAAATTTTCATTATAGAACTTGGCTTGTATATTCCAACGATGGGATTCCTCAAATGCCCTAGGTCTTCGTGAGCAAGCAAGTTGGATGCACACCCACTTAGTTTCTTTTGTTGAGCTTTCATACATTTATAGCTCTAGTGCATCCGTTGCATGGCAATCCCTACTCACTCACATTGATATCTATTGATGGGCATCTCCATAGCCCATTAATACGCCTAGTTGATGTGAGACCATCTTCCTCCTTTTTGTCTTATCCACAACCAACACTCTATTCCACCTATAGTGCTATGTCCATGGCTCACGCTCATGTATTGCGTGAAAGTTGAAAAAGTTTGAGAATACTAAAGTATGAAACAATTGCTTGGCTTGTCATCGGGGTTGTGCATGATTTGAATATTTTGTGTGACGAAGATGGAGCATAACCAAACTATATGATTTTGTAGGGATGAAATTTCTTTGGCCATGTTATTTTGAGAAGACATGATTACTTTGTTAGTATGCTTGAAGTATTATTATTTTTATGTCAATATTAAACTTTTGTCTTGAATCTTTCGGATCTGAACACTCATGCCACAATAAAAAAAATTACATTGATAAATATGTTAGGTAGCATTCCACATCAAAATTTTTGTTTTTATCATTTACCTACTCGAGGATGAGCAGGAATTAAGCTTGGAGATGCTTGATACGTCTCCAACGTATCTATAATTTTTGATTGTTCCATGCTATTATATTATCTGTTTTGGATGTTTAATGGGCTTTAATATGCTCTTTTATATTATTTTTGGGACTAACCTATTAACAGGAGGCCCAGTGTCAGTTTCTGTTTTTTTTGCCTATTTTAGAGTTTTGCAGAAAAGGAATACCAAACGGAGTCCAAACGGAATGAAACCTTCGCGATGATCTTTCCTGGACCGAAAGCAAACCAGAAGACTTGGAGATGAAGTCGGAGACGCAACGAGGCGGCCACGAGGAAGGAGGGCGCGCCCAGGGGGTAGGCGCGCCCCCACCCTCGTGGACCCCTCGTAGCTCCACCGACGTACTTCTTTCGCCTATATATACTCTTATACCCTAGAAACATCAGGGGGAGCCACGAAACCACTTTTCCACCGCCGCAACCTTCTGTACTCGTGAGATCCCATCTTGGGGCCTTTTCCGGCGATTTGCCAGAGGGGGAATCGATCACGGAGGGCTTCTACATCAACACCATAGCCTCTCCTATGAAACGTGAGTAGTTTACCATAGACCTTCGGGTCCATAGTTATTAGCTAGATGGCTTCTTCTCTCTCTTTGATCCTCAATACAAAGTTCTCCTCGATGTTCTTGGAGATCTATCCGATGTAATACTCTTTTGCGGTGTGTTTGCCGAGATCCGATGAATTGTGGATTTATGAACTTGATTATCTATGAATATTATTTGGTTCTTCTCTGAATTCTTATATGCACGATTTGATATCTTTGCAAGTCTCTTCGAATTATTGGTTTAGTTTGGCCTACTAGATTGATCTTTCTTGCAATGGGAGAAGTGCTTAGCTTTGGGTTCAATCTTGCGGTGTCCTTTCCCAGTGACAGTAGGGGCAGCAAGGCACGTATTGTATTGTTACCATCGAGGATAAAAAGATGGGGTTTATATCATATTGCTTGAGTTTATCCCTCTATATCATGTCATCTTGCTTAATGCGTTACTCTGTTCTTATGAACTTAATACTCTAGATGCATGCTGGATAGCGGTCGATGTGTGGAGTAATAGTAGTAGATGCAGAATCGTTTCGGTCTACTTGACACGGACGTGATGCCTATATTCATGATCATTGCCTTAGATATCTTCACTATGCACTTTTCTATCAATTGCTCGGCAGTAATTTGTTCACCCACCGCAATACATGCTATCTTGAGAGAAGCCACTAGTGAAACCTATGGCCCCCGGGTCTCTTTCTTATTATATTGCATCTCTTTTATTTACATCGCATCTTGTTTACTATTTTGCAATCTTTACTTTCCAATCTATACAACAAAAATACCAAAAATATTTACTTTACTATCTCTATTAGATCTCACTTTTGCGAGTGACCGTGAAGGGATTGACAACCCCTTTATCGCGTTGGTTGCAAGGTTCTTGATTGTTTGTGCAGGTACTAGGTGACTTGTGCATTGCCTCCTACTGGATTGATACCTTGGTTCTCAAAAACTGAGGAAATACTTACGCTACTTTGCTGCATCACCCTTTCCTCTTCAAGGGAAAACCAACGCATGCTCAAGAGGTAGCAGTTTATTATTAGGCTTCATTTGTTGCTCAAATTCTTGTGCCACAATCTGATTTTCACTCTTATTTTTCTCCTGTTTTGCTTTATTAGCTCTAATAATATCATCTTTCAAAATGGAATCAGGAGTCATAGGAAGCAAAGTAATACTCCCTCTGTCCCAAAATAAGTGTCTTAAGCTTAGTACAACTTTGTACTAGAGTTAGTACAAAGTTGAGACACTTATTTTGGGACGGAGGGAGTATTTTTATCCTTATAAACAAGAGTATGCTGATTATTTCTACCATGGTGTACAGAATTTTTATCAAATTGCCATGGTCTACCAAGTCATAATGAACATGCTTGCATAGGTACCACATCACAATCAACATAATCATCATATGTAGAGATACTAAAATGCAAACGAACAGTACGTGTTACCTTAACCTTGCCGCTGTTGTTCAACCATTGGATGTAGTAAGGATGTGGATGTGGTCTTGTGGTGAGAGATAGCTTCTCCATCATCTTCATGCTAGCCAAGTTATTACAGCTCCCTCCATCTATGATGACGTGAACAGAACGTTCCTTCACAAATCCCTTTGTATGGAACAAATTATGCCTCTGATTTTGCTCAGCTTGTGTAACCTGCACACTCAAAACATGTTGAGCAACTAAACATTCATACCTGTCAACATCTTCAGCAGCCATGTATTGCGTGTCATGATCAGAATCATCTCCATCGTGTTCTTCACTTGTAATAAGAGCCAAAGTCTCCTCATCATAGTCAATAGCGGACTCATACCCACCATCCTCAGTAACAAGCATCACACGTTTAGATGGGCATTCTTTCGCATAATGACTTCCACCCGTGCAACAACGACAAATAATATCATGTGTTTTCCCTGTTGATGCCATGGATGAAGAAGAGCTCTGTGCAGGCCCAGAAGGTGTGCTCTTGGCAGATAGTGGTGGTTGTGCCTGCTTTCTGATAATCCCCAAGTGCAGGGAATCATCGTAGCAATTTCCAAAGGTGGAAGTGATAAGTATGGAGTGTCGAACCCACAAGGAGCTAAAGGTAAGATCAATATGCTCTCAAGCCCTATCTGCCACTGATACGACTCTACGTACACCGAACGTTTGCTTCCAACTAGAAACGAGAAATAAAACTACGTTGTGGGTATGAAGAGGATAACTTTGCATGGTAACGGAGAGCTAAAATATAAAAGTAGGTGCTGTTATCATAAAGTTAGAATATATTACTAAATATTATAAATAGCGAGTGTGGAATAATGGTGGATCGGTGTGCGGAATTGTCCTAGGCAATCGTTAACAAGACCGGTAATCACTATTGCAGTTTCATATGAGGGAGAGGCATAAGCTAACATACTTTCTCTACTTGGATCATATGCACTTATGATTGGAACTCTAGCAAGCATCCGCAACTACTAAAAATCATTAAGGTAAAACCCAACCATAGCATTAAAGCATCAAGTCCTCTTTATTCCCATACGCAACAACCCCTCTTACCCGGGTTTGTGTTTCAGTCACTCACCAACCCACTATAAGCGAATCATGAACGTATTGCAACACCCTACAGCGGGAGTCCCTCATGCTTGCACGACATGGAGGGCACCATAGGACATCACCAAAATAAAACATACAACTCATACCAATCTAGATCATCAATCAACCCAAAGACAAAAGATATCTACTCAAAACATCATAGGATGGCAACACATCATTGGATCATAATATGTGGCATAAAGCACCATGTTCAAGTAGGGATTACAGCGGGGTGCGGGAGAGTGGGCCGCGTAAAAGAGGTGAGGATGGTGATGTTGATGAAGACGATCACCGTGGCGATGATTCCCCTCCCGATGGCACTCCGGCGCCACCGGAAGAGAGGAGGAGAGGTTCTCCCCCTTGTGCTTCCTCCTCCATGGCCTCCACCCTCTGGTCCTTGGCCTTCATGGTGATGATGGCCCCTCCGGGATACTCCTCCAAGGCCACCGGTGATGATGGCCCCCTCCGGCAGGGTGCCGAAGAGGGCCTAGATTGACTTCTCGTGGCTACAGAGGCTTGCGGCGGCGGAACTTCCGATCTAGGTTTCTTTCTGGAAGTTTGGGTATATATAGAAGAGTTTTGCATTGATTTCACGCCAGGGAGGTCTCCGGGCTGTCCACGAGGCAGGGGGGGCGCGCCCCCACCCTCGTGGGAATCCCGGGACTCTTCTGGCCTGCTTCTGGTACTCCGTGGGCTTCTTCTGGTCCAAAAATGATCTTCGTCAAGTGGCACGTCAATTGAACTCCGTATGGTTTTCCTTTTCTGCGATACTCTAAAACAAGGAGAAAACAGAAAATGGCACTGGGCTCTAGGTTAATAGGTTAGTCCCAAAACTCATATAAAATATCATATAAATGCATATAAAACATCCTAGAAGGATAGTATAATAGCATGAATACTTCATAAATTATAGATACGTTGGAGACGTATCAGCATCCCCAAGCTTAATTCCTGCTCGTCCTCGAGTAGGTGAATGATACAAGAAATAATTTATGAAGTGTGAATGCTAGCAAGTGCTTAAGTTTGATCAGTGATAATTCCAATCACTTTTTCTAGCATCATTACATGTCATAACAGTAGCTCATCTCATAAAACTTCTCATGATCAAGTAACAAGCAAATCACATGTTAAAGTATAGATCATAAACTTTATTGAAAACTAACAAACAATATTCTCAGTCATCAAACAATTGCAATTCATCTAATTTCAGGAAGAGTCTATGTCAGAGCTTTGATTTAGCAAACTCCACATACACGACTATCATTTAGTCTTTCACAATTGCTAACACTCACGAGATATTTATGGGTTCAAAGTTTTAATCAGACACAGATAAAGATAGGGGCTTATAGATTCGCCTCCCAACCTTTTACCTCAAGGGTAATGTCAACAATAATAGTTCATGATGTCTTACATCCAATTGGATATATATATCAGAATCTTTCCAACACAAGGTGCTTGCCAAAGGATAAAATGTAACAAGGAAAGGTGAAAATCACCATGACTCTTGCATAAGGGTAGGAGATAAAAGTAAAAGATAGGCCCTTCGCAGAGGGAAGCAGAGGTTGCCATGCACTTTCAGGGTTGGATGCACAAAATCTTAATGCGAAAGAACGTCACTTTATATTGCCACCTGTGTATGGACCTTTATTATGCAGTTCATCGCTTTTATTTCTTCCACATCACAAGATCGTATAAAGCTTATTTCCTCCACACTAGTCAATCATACATATTTAGAGGGCAATTTTTATTGCTTGCACCGATGACAACTTACTTGAAGGATCTTACTCAATCCATAGGTAGGTATGGTGGACTCTCATGGCAAAACTTGGTTTAAGGATATTTGGAAGCACAAGTAGTATCTCTACTTAGTGCAAAGAATTTGGCTAGCATGAGGGGGAAAGGCAAGCTCAACGTGTTGGGCGATCCATGACAATATACTTTATTTCAGATATAAGAAAACATAACCCATTACGTTGTCTTCCTTGTCCAACATTAACCTTTTAGCATGTCATATTTTAATGAGTGCTCACAACTACAAAAGATGTCCAAGATAGTATATTTATATGTGAAATCCCTCTCCCTTCAATATTCTTTCATGAATTGTTCAAGTGACCAATTCTACGTTTGCTAACTTTCAATAAGTTTACTACCTATACTTATTATGTGTGACGTAATTACTCCCCATGTTATAAGCATATGAAACATATATAAGTTCAGATTTATGACATTCAATTTATTCAACCATTTACTCATAGGATATACATGAAGCACATGAGTAAATGACAAACTACTCCAAAAGATATGAGTGAAGAACACTGAGTAGTCAAATAATTAACTAGCCATGGGAGGATTCTTTTTCATTCAATATTTCAGATCCAATGATTTTATTCAAACAGCAAGTAAAATTGAAAATACGCTCCAAGCAAAACACATATCATGTGACGAATAAAAATATAGCTCCGAGTAAGGTATACCGATAGTTTTGAAGACGAAAGAGGGGATGACTTCCGGGGCATCCCCAAGCTTAGGTACTTGAGTATTCGTTGAATATTGCCTTGGAGTGCCTTGGGCATCCCCAAGCTTAGGGTCTTTCCACTCCTTATTCTCCTCATATCGATATCTCACCCAAAACTTGAAAACTTCAATCCCACAAAACTTAACCAAACTTCGTGAGATAGGTTAGTATGATAAAGAGCAAACCATTCACTTTGGTACTGTCAAAGACAAGGTTCATAATTGTTCTCACACAATGCCTACTGTACCATATCATTTCTATAATTTATATTGAGAAATATAAGTCATAGAAATTAGAAAACAAGCAAACTATGCAATGAAAACAGAATCTGTCAGAAACAGAACAGTCTGTAATGATCTGAACATAAACCATACTTCTGCTACTCCAAAAATTATGAAATAAATTGGTGGACGTGAGTAATTTGTCTATTAATCTTCTGCAAAAAGAATCAACTAAAAAGCACTCTTCTGTAAAAAATGACAGCTAATCTCGTGAGCGCAAAGTTTCTGTTTTTTACAGCAAGATCACATTGACTTTCTCCCAAGTCTTCCCAAAGTTCTTACTTGGCACTTTATTGAAACAAAAGCTATAAAACATGATTACTACAGTAGCTTAATCATGTAAACACACAAAAACAGTGAGGGTAAATATTGGGTTGTCTCCCAACAAGCGCTTTTCTTTAATGCCTTTTAGCTAGGCATGATGATTTCAATGATGCTCACATAATAGACAAGAATTGAAACACAAAGAGAGCATATTGAAGAATATGACTAGCACATTTAAATGTAACCTACTTCCTATGCCTAGGGATTTTGTGAGCACACAATTTATAAGAACAACAATCAACTAGCATAGGAAGGCAAAACAAGTATAACTTCAAAACTTTAAGTACATAGAGAGGAAACTTGATATTATTGCAACTCCTACAAGCATGTATTCCTCCCTCATAATAATTTTAAGTAGCATAATGTATAGCAACTTTGTTCTCATACTCAATTGGAACCTCTTCCGAAATAGTGGAATCATTACTAGCTAAAGTTAACACTCTTCCAAATCCACTTTCATAATTATCACACTAAGATTCAACACCCTCCAAGATAGTGGGATCACTAATTCCTAAAGTTGACACTCTTCCAAACCCACTTTAAATGATAGTATTATTCTTACTCCAAAATATATAAGTGAAGTTCATGGAGCATTCTGCAATTAATATAGACTAACCAATATCCAAGCTCAAAATGTATAAGTGAAGCACATGAAGCATTCTATAAAACCATACTCAAAAGAGTTAAGTGAAGCACAGAGAGCAATTCTATAAGATCATACCTAAAATATTTAAGTGAAGCACATGAAGTATTCTATAAATAAATGAAGGGATATCTCATGCTAGCATGGTTCTTAAAGGAAAAACAAAAACACAAAGGACACAAATCATGTGAACAAAAATAAAACCGAGGTATACCGATAATTGTTGAAGAAGAAAGATGGGATGCCAACCGGGGCATCCCCAAGCTTAGATGCTTGAGTATCCTTTGAAATATTTACTTGGGGTGCCTTGGGCATCCCCAAGCTTGAACTCTTGCCTCTCTTTATTCTTCTCACATCGGTAACTCCTCGTTCTTCGAACACTTCATCCATAAAAGCTTAACAAAAACTTTGTGAGATCCGTTAGTATAACAAAGCAAATCACTACTATAAGTACTGTTGCAAACCAATTCATATTTTATTTTTGCATTATAGCTACTGTATAACTTTTCCATGGCTTAATCCACTAATAGAAATCGATAGTTTCATCAAAACAAGCAAGCAATGCACCAAAAACAGAATCTGTCTTAAACAGGACAGTCTGTAGTAATCTGGAAGTTTAGTAAACTTATGTAACTCCTAAAATTATGAACTAAATTTGAAAATTTTAACAATTTGTACAGAAGTAATGTGCAAAAAGTTTCATACCCATTTGACTTTCCAGCAAAAAATATAAATTCACGCACTACAGCCAAAGTTTCTGTTTTTGTTCTGCACATAGTAAACAAGCAATCTAATCATCCTAAAACCAAAGCTTGGCACATTATTTTTATAATACAATGAATATATACAAGGGGATAATTATTTACAGAGAAACTTCCATGAAAAATTCTACATCGTTTCCATGAGCATGAACACAAGTGCTCAAGGTCGACCCTCACTTCTTCAATGCATAACTTTCCAATCACTTCTCTTTTTCAACAACTTTTTAGGCATGAGAGGCAAGTAAATTTTTTTGTATTTTCATTATTTTAATTTTTTTGTATGTTTCACCCACAACTAAAAAGAAACAAAAAGGAAAAACAAAATCTACTTAGTGAAGAAAGCAAACAAGCACACATGAGAATATCAACCCCACGCTATTGCTCCCCGGCAACGGCGCCAGAAAAGAGCTTGATAATCCCCAAGTGCAGGGAATCATCTTAGCAATTTCCAAAGGTGGAAGTGATAAGTATGGAGTGTCGAACCCACAAGGAGCTAAAGGTAAGATCAATATGCTCTCAAGCCCTATCTGCCACTGATACGACTCTACGTACACCGAACGTTTGCTTCCAACTAGAAACGAGAAATAAAACTACGTTGTGGGTATGAAGAGGATAACTTTGCATGGTAACGGAGAGCTAAAATATAAAAGTAGGTGCTGTTATCATAAAGTTAGAATATATTACTAAATATTATAAATAGCGAGTGTGGAATAATGGTGGATCGGTGTGCGGAATTGTCCTAGGAAATCGTTAACAAGACCGGTAATCACTATTGAAGTTTCATATGAGGGAGAGGCATAAGCTAACATACTTTCTCTACTTGGATTATATGCACTTATGATTGGAACTCTAGCAAGCATCCGCAACTACTAAAGATCATTAAGGTAAAACTCAACCATAGCATTAAAGCATCCAGTCCTCTTTATTCCCATACGCAACAACCCCTCTTACTCGGGTTTGTGTTTCAGTCAATCACCAAGCCACTATAAGCGAATCATGAACGTATTGCAACACCCTACAGCGGGAGTCCCTCACGCTTGCGTGACACGGAGGGCACCATAGGACAACACCAAAATAAAACATACAACTCATACCAATCTAGATCATCAATCAACCCAAAGACAAAAGATATCTACTCAAAACATCATAGGATGGCAACACATCATTGGATCATAATATATGGCATAAAGCACCATGTTCAAGTAGGGATTACAGCGGGGTGCGGGAGAGTGGACCGCATAAAAGAGGTGAGGATGGTGATGATGATGGTGATGTTGATGAAGCCGATCACCGTGGCGATGATTCCCCTCCCGATGGCACTCCGGCGCCACCGGAAGAGAGGAGGAGAGGTTCTCCCCCTTGTGCTTCCTCCTCCATGGCCTCCACCCTCTTGTCCTTGGCCTTCATGGTGATGATGGCCCCTCCGTGATACTCCTCCAAGGCCACCGGTGATGATGGCCCCCTCCGGCAGGGTGCCGGAGAGGGCCTAGATTGACTTATCGTGGCTACAGAGGCTTGCGGCGGCGGAACTTACGATCTAGGTTTCTTTCTGGAAGTTTGGGTATATATAGAAGAGTTTTGCATTGATTTCACGTCAGGGAGGTCTCCGGGCTGTCCACGAGGCAGGGGGCGCGCCCCAGGGGGGTGGGCGCGCCCCCCACCCTCGTGGGCAGCCCGGGACTCTTGTGGCCTGCTTCTGATACTCCGTGGGCTTCTTCTGGTCCAAAAATGATCTTCGTCAAGTGGCACGTCAATTGGACTCCGTATGGTTTTCCTTTTCTGCGATACTCTAAAACAAGGAGAAAACAGAAACTGGCACTGGGCTCTAGGTTAATAGGTTAGTCCCAAAAATCATATAAAATATCATATAAATGCATATAAAACATCCTAGAAGGACAGTATAATAGCATGAATACTTCATAAATTATAGATACGTTGGAGACGTATCACTTTCTTGTATCACGGTTGGAGGTGGCAGCTGAGGGAGGTGCCGGTGTAGCAAAACGTGTGGAAGTAGAGGATGCACGCGGTGTCCATGATGAAGGTCGACCTGCAGTTTAGTTCACGCCAATGCCTGTCGATCCCGCACTTCACGTTCAGCTTTGCAAGCAAGATGGAATAAACGAGTGATATTATTATATTCCTTATACTCTAGAATGGTCTGAATCTCTTTATTTAATCCAGCCATAAAACATGCAAGCATAGCTTCATTATCCTCAACAATACCACATCTAATCATACCAGTTTGTAATTCCTGATAATATTCTTCTAGAGATTTTTTTCCTTGTCTCAAACGCTGCAATTTTTTGAAGCAATTCACGTTGATAATATGGTGGAACCCAGCGAGTACGCATAGCATTTTTCAAAGCAGCCCAAGTAGCTGGAATAGGATATAATCTACAATGTTCAGACCACCAAACACATGCAAAACTAGTGAAAGCACAAATAGCAGCAGGAACACGTCTCTCCTCAGGATATTGTAAACATGTAAAACGTTGTTCAGTTTCTAACTCCCAAGTAAGATATATATCAGGAACATATTTACCCTCAAATGGTGGAATATTGAATTTTAGTTTAGGAATATGGTCATGATCTCGTACCTCAGGTGGTGGTGCAGCCCTACCGTTGCGATGATATGCCCGAGGACAACCTGGTGGTGGTGGTGCTGGTGGTTGCACGTAGTTCTGATTTTGATCAACCTCATTCTCGTAATGGTCCTACACCTCTGCAATAGCAGCAGGAGCTACAGAAGCATCAACAGCGGCACCAGAATTTTGACCAGGCTCAAGGGGAACACGCAGTGCTCGTCCCACTTGATTTGGAAGGCGACGCTGTTGTTGTTGTTGTTGTTGCTGTTGCTGTTTTTGTTGTTGTTGTTATTGGCGGTGGTTGTGGAAAACGTGCGAGCAATTCATTAAACTTGCTATTGAGCTTTGTTTCGAACATCTTCTCCATGCCATCTATCTTCTCCATGGCCTCTACAAATCTGTTTAGCACATCTTGCACCTGTCCACTCATCATTTGCTGAAACTTATCATGAAGCTCCTTGTTCGTCAAGTTCTCCCAGTCAATCTCATCGGCTTGTGATCCTGCCATGGTTAGCAGCAATAGAAACACACAAGAATATGATTCTACAGACTACTAAAAAGTGGTAGTGGTGGGTGTCATAAATCCATCAAGCAAATCTCAAATTCTTACCAGTTCTTACCGAGCAGTAGGCGGTGATCGAAAACCACTGTAGTCAAAACTCTCAAAGCTTGGATACAGCGATTACCAGGGAGAGTCAAACGCACGACGTAGATTTATGTGGAGCTAGGAAGGCTTATAATATGGTAGCAAAAAAAAAGGTCAGCAATAATCAATTCAGAGATGCAAAGTTGAATAAACGCTCAACGACGGTACTGTGCTGGTCCTAGGCTAGACCATACTAGAGACGCGAGCCTAGAACTCGAACAAAATCACGGTGCGACACGTAAACAAGGGAAAAGCACACTCTGATTTTTTGCTCTTTTTTTGCGCTACTCTTTTCTTTTGCGAAAAAGTCACTATAATGGCGAGTGTCTCAAAACTCTTCCCAAGTCAAAATGACAGGTTGGGCACGAAATTTTTTTGACTATTTTTTTTCTAAAATCAGGGCAACGACGACGAAAAAGTGCGACAAAAAATCACTATGATGGCACATGGCTCAAAAGACTCAGAAAAGCCTAAAAACAGGATTGGGAAAAAATATTTTCGGTCGTCAAAATTTTGGCCTAAAAACTGTCCGGGGGTCTCTAGACTCTTTTTTTTTCAAAACTACTCGGGCAAGGAAACACGAATCGGAAACTAGATGGATCTCGAAAATAAACCTAATATGAAAGGAACTCGGATTGGGGGTGGATATATGGTGGTAGGATATGGCAGCGGTGGTGGTATATGGATACAGATCGGTGGTGGTATATGGATACGGATTGGTGGTGGTATATGGATATAAATTCAGAGCGGTGGCGGATAAGCGGTGGTGGTAGATGGCAGGGGCGATGATGATGGTGCGGTGACGGCATGACAACTTATGACCAGAACTCGAAACTCTAAAAGACTAGACGCTAAGACCAGCAACTTGACACGCCGATGCAATCGCAAATTCATTAAAGCAAAATACGAAAAAGACTATGCAAAGGCTCAGACTGGTTCGGACAAGATGAACTAACCCTATTTTTTTTGGCTTTTTCGTGTACTATAGGTATGAAGAACAGACTCGATCTGAACTACGAAAAACTGTAAAATCTCACCGAGCAACCTGAAAATTTGATACCACTTGATAAAGGCGAAGGTGTCCTGATGTTTTGATGAGATGGCGGCTATCGTTTTCTGTGGGAGTAGACCTTGACGATCCGACTATGAACATGCGAGACGTCGCGCCTTAGCAATCGCTAAACCAACTTCCGAGGGGTTATTGACCACGTCGGAGCACGATCAACCTGACCACGAGGGTCTGTTTCCTACGAGCAAACGAAGAACAAGCAAGAAACTAAGATTGCAATCTGGATATTGCGAATATAAGAGGAAAGCTTATTAATGAAGGTGGGGTTCTGTGACGTCTTTGTCTGGTCGTTGAACACAAACGAAGTACGCGAAGTTGCAGCTATGGCGAACTTTTAATCTAAATAAAACCCAAAGTCTAAACGGTGCCCTAAGGGCTGTATATATGGAGGAAGAGGGGGGAATTTCGTGACCCTTAGAAGAGGGGTCCAAAACCAACCCTATCTATTGTTTCCCCACACATACGGACTCTAAAAAGAGCCTATACTTAAGTATTTCGAAATTACATGGGCCTGGCCCGATAATAAGGTGACGCGGCACCTATAATAGCCTCTGGACGGAATTTATGAAGTGGCATATTGTATATTTCGTCTAAGGCTTCATGCACTCATTACGACGGCTTCAAAGTCCTGAAATCATCACTTGTAACTCCGTTCTTGTTTCCCTTGCGCATGCCATCATCTCCATGCTTGGTCTTGCTCCAGTGTTCATCTCTTTTATCCATGACATGCCCTTCATTTGTAAGCAAAACAAATGTATCCAATTTAGGCAGCATCATATTCTCATGAACATTAGAACCATCTATCTATTATATTATTAAAACGATAGAAAACGTGCGGCTCACATGTAATAATAGAAAAATAGTTAAAAACAGCGGCTATGATTTACATCATAAAAGTACATGTATGTCTCCATATGCCATACGTTTACAGCTAGCCTAAAACGGATGAGTCAGACTGAAAAAAAAACAATGCTAGGCGAATCCATCAGACTAGCAAAACATTTTTTCTGAAACGAGGCAAACGACTTGCCATTTTCATTGATTTGATTAAGAAGAAGAGAATTACCCGATTAATTAATGGAAAATCGGGCTAAAACCAATACAACACAACCCACATGACATGGGCACCACCGGCCAACCTGGCCACCGACATGGAACAGAATCCACGACGGCACATGCCAACAGATGGCCACACTCGCAAGCAACCGACAGCTTCGACTTCGACGACGAGAAACAGAAGGGAAATATGCAGGACTTGCGCCGACCGTGCCCTCCGCAAACGACCGCCGAGTGTCTGTCATCGTCACCACATGGACTCGCTCCATCGCAACTCCGACTTCAAAGCAACCAAGCAACCACGGAAGAGCACCTCGGACACGCCGGGAAGAACCGACTACCGAAGACCACGCCGCGACCCAAGCTCCTCTCGACGCCATCATCGTTGCCAAACAGAAACCAGCGCCCCGCCTCAGCAAACCATGCGGCGAAGATGCCGCCATCGACGGCGAAGATGCCATCATCCACCAGTCTCTCAGTCGTAGCCGGCTCCGAGACGATGCCCCCAAGGAGGAGAAAGACGCTAATGACGCCTCCATTGCCCGATCCAGCGGATCTGAGATCTCCCTCCGGAGCCAAAGCCATGGGTTGAAGGAGGAGCACCTCCACGACGACGCTTCCAAGAAAGATCGCGGCACCCGCAGGCGCCGCCGTTGTCGGCTCCGGTGAAGACCGGAGCAAGGATTTCTCCCGGAGATGTGCCGACCACCTGCCACCACCGACCGCCGCCCACTAACCACCACCTCTGCCGAGACCGACCTCACTCTGGCCACGGGATCCCACGATCCACCGCGGCCAGACACGCACCACCCCCTGGCCGAAGCCGCCACCACCGAACCCGGTGCCGCCTCCCCGGCAACACCGTCAGCCACCATCTTGGACTAGTGCCATCCACGAGTCCCCACAGCCGGAAACTCAGTCAGGAGACGAGCTGCAGCGACGACGCCCTCAACAGGGTCACGACGGCCGTGGACGCCGCCATCGTCACCCCGAACACAGTCAGGCATGGTTTTCACCAGCAGCCGCACCCCACGGCCGAAGACCGGCTGGACCAGCCGGCATACCACCGCCACTGCTTCGCCCGCGTGAACACCGCAGCCGTCGTCACCCACCACCGTCCCAGGGCCACCGCCCCGAGATCCAGCCTCCAGGCAAGCTGTAAACGTATGCACCAGGCAAGCTGTGTACAGTCCGGATCCAATACACACACAAAAATAAAGAAAGTCAGGCAAGCTGGAGAGTCCGGCCACAAGACATATCACATCGTAAGTGCTCTTTTTTTATTCAAGCATGCTAATTATTAACGATGATATCATGCTGACATTAGAAAAGGTAACAAGCATCAGCTTTTTTTTTGCTCATTAGCCACATGCTTAGGGTCTAATTGACACATAATTAAATGATTACAAGCATGTAGTGGAAGGAGAGATAAAAAAGAAAATATGACAGTGCAATTGAAACTAATAGTAGATGGAGAAATTTGAAAGATTACCCTGCAAAAAAAAAGAAATTTAAAATATTAATAAACATTATAAAAGCACAAACATAGGCGATTTTTTCTTTTGCGGCAGCACACATAGATGTTCAATATACAATAATTAAAATCTACACAGCGTCAAAATTTAGTGAAGAAAAATTGCAAGAACAGTTGCATCGTGTATTATCTCTGGAGGTCTGTTTGCGCATAATTTGATATTGCTTCATTTGATTAGGAACATACATTAGGGAGACCACTAAGAAAAATATGGCTGGGTAATCGGAGATACGTAAATTATAAATTACAGTGTGAAAAAAGGTATAGATAGGTGTTCAATATAAAATAATATAAACTATGTAGCTTCAAATATAAACTATGTAGTGTAAGACGACACGGCCCAACTGTGAGTAGGAAGACATTTTTTTTTTTTGCATAAGGCATATATGCCCAATAATTTTACATGAGGTATATACGGATTTCGGCATGGTGAGTCGGTAATAAGGAGATAATGAAACAAGAAAAAACTGTAAACCGAATGGAATAAACTAGGCCTTTAATGGAACCTGGCGAAACATCCCATGCATTTAAGTGACGCTGCTAGAGAAGCACATGCGAAGATGGTCCATACAATCATGAACTTTAAAAGGCCACCAATTTGTTGATTTAAGTTAAACAAACGTGCTCTCAGTTGATCATGGTTAGCTGTAATTATTCATTCTTATAATACATAGTGCATAAATCTTTATGTTGTGGATAAAGACAGGTCTGTCGTGATGGTCCAAAAGCATCACAGACACATTTTTGGTTAAAAAATGGTTTTAACAAGCAATCCGTCACAGGAAAAATAGGTAATAAAAATGGTTAATAAAAAATCCGTCATTGCTACTTTGATAGAAAAATTAAATCGGAACATTTGGCTGCTAGGGGAGATAATAAAAAAATAGGTAGCAAGTTATGATGACCGGAAAAAAATAGTTGAGGAGACATCAAAGCATGTGGATCATGTATGATATAGTACTAAGAGAAAAACATAATCGCAATGTGGCAAGACAGAAATTTTAACAATTTTAATGACATTCACCAATAATTATGGTGAGTTAGACTGAACAACATACATAACTATAGTAAGATGAGAAGACATCGAAGCACGTGGATCATGTCGGATATAGTATTAATAGGAAAACATAATTGCAATGTCGCAAGTGATGAGGCAGGGAATTGAATGGACAATAAAGTTCATATAAAGCCATGAATACTACATATTTCTATGTACAATAAAAAATGTGACAAAGTATCGAGGAATGAGGCCAAAGAGTATTTGGTCTTACAAAGAGACACGTCCAGATGTTTGACACCAACTTAGTACAAAATTCGAAAATACATAGGAATAGATAGAAAATCTAGCCGCGCAAATGCGCGGGTCACCCCGCTAGTAGCTATGCGTTTAATCTCTCTCTCTCTCTCTCTCTCTCTCTCTCTCTCTCTCTCTCTCTCTCTCTCTCTCTCTCTCTCTCTCTCGTGTTCTTGATTTCGCACGATATTGATGTACCACGAGCTTTGTTAATATTGTTGTGATGAATTGAGTCTTGCTCTTTGAGGTTTCATTATGTTGGATTGAATATTGGATTTGAGATCACTTGATGTATGTCTTGCATGTGGATATCCGTGGTGATAATGGGGCATTATATTGAGTCACTTGATATATGTTTTGGTAATCACACATTGGGGTGATCTAGGCACATAGGTTGATACACGTTTTCGTCCTACATTCTCGGATAGAAACTTTGGAGTGATTCTTTGACGCACATTGTAAGATTGTTATATGATTCAATTATGTTAGCACTGTCGAGAGATTGCACTAGTGAAAGTATGAACCCTAGGCCTTGTTTATAAGCATTGAAATACCGTCTGTGCTCACTTTTGTTACTTGCTACCTTGCTGCTTTTGTTATTTTAGATTACAAAAACCTATATCTACTATCCATAATACACTTGTATCACCATCTCTTCGGTGAAATAGTGCACCTATATAATTTACCATTGTATTGAGTGTGTTGGGGACACAAGAGATTTCTTGTATTTGATTGCAGGGTTGTTTGAGAGAGACCATCTTCACCCTACGCCTTCTACGAATTGATAAACCTTAGGTCATCCACTTGAGCGAAATTTGTTGCCGTCCTACAAAACTTTACATCATTGCTTAAGGCGTTACTCCTTTTTTTTATGAACTTAATACCATAGATGCATGCTGGACAGCGGTCGATTGGTGGAGTAATAGTAGTAGATGCAGGCAGGAGTCGGTCCACTAGTCTTGGACGTGATGACTATATACATGATCATTGTCGTGAATACGTCATAACTATGCGCTTTTCTATCAATTTCCCAACAGTAATTTCTTTACCCACCGTATCTTATGTGTTCGGGAGAGAAGTCTCTAGTGGAAACTATGGCCCTCAGATCTACCTTTATCATAATATAAAAACTAAAATTCATTTGCTGCAATTTATTTACTTTTATTTTATTTTGCAATTTTTCTATCTACCATTATCAGATTTAATCCTTGCAAGTAACGGGTCAAGGGGATTGACTACCCTCTCGCTCGCATTGGGTGCAAGTATTTTCTTTTGTGTGTGCAGGTGCTATTCACGAGGCTATGCGTGATTCTCCTACTAGTTTGATAAACCTTGGTTCTCACTGAGGGAAATACTTATCTCTACTGTACTGCATCTTGTCTCCTCTTCGAGGAAAATCCCAACGCAACTCACAAGTAGCAGCTCTTTGTTCATAAAATTCCCAACTTGAAAGGATTTCCTCACAAGTGGAATGATTGGATTATACAAACCATGAGAAGTGGATGTGTGAGTATAAACGTTAATGATTCTATAGGACCTTATTTTCAAACCTTTAAGGGCCATAGGTAGGGAGATTCTTTATATCCTCCCATGTATTATGTTGCCGCCGATGCTCTTGCAGTTTTTATGAATAATGCAAGAGAACAAGACTTTGTTAAAGGGGTGCTTACTAAATTTAGGGAAGGATGGGTGAATATGCTGCAATATGCAGATGACACAATTTTCCTCCCTCGTGATGATATTTATAGTGCTAAGAATTTGAAGGTCATCTTATGTGCTTTTCAGAATATGCCTGGCTTGAAAATAAACTTTCTAAAAAGTGTTATTTTCCTTTTTGAAGAGGCTGGGGTTAAGGAACAAGTCTATAGAAAAAAAAATTACTTGTCATGTTGGGAGGATGCCCAATGAAATATTTAGGCATTCCCTTGAACAAAGTGAGGATTAGGATTAAAGATTGGAAACCCTATGAGGATAGAATTGAAAAGATATGTGCCTATTGGCGAGGTAGGATGATGAATATTTTTGGGAGGTTGACACTTGTACAATCCTCTTTGACAAATATACCCATGTTTATGATGTCCTTTTATTCTATACACGCGCGCGCGGGGGGGGGGGGGGGGGGGGTTAAAAATGATTTCTTTAGAGCCAGAATTACCTGGCAGGGGGATAAAAATAAAAGGAAGTATCATTTGGTTAGATGGTCTGAGGTGTGTCAACCAAAGATACACGGGGGTTTAGGAATTATTAACTTGGAATTGATGAATAAATCCCTTCTAGCTAAATGGATTTGGAAATTGTAAATGGAGGAATGTCTTTGATAGGAAATTCTAAGAAATAAGTAGGTTAAAAATGAGTGCTTACCTGGAGTTAGACAGAAGGTTGGTGACTCCCAGTTTTGGGTTGTCCTCCTTTCTCTTAAGGATCCCTTCTTCAATTATGTGAACAAAATAGTAGGAAATGGGGAGAATATTATATTTTGGGAGGATTGGTGGGTTGATGATAAACCTTTGAAACAATCTTACCCTAGATTGTATGATATCTGCTTTGCTAAGAGTATTAAATTGGTTGATGTGATGACAAAGGCTGGGAACAATTTAAGTTCAAGAGAACTTTGTGTGTGTGTGTGGGGGGGGGGGGGGGGGGGTACACTAACACAGTGGAATGAGATCAAAGAATGTTGTGCTAATATTAAATTGAAAGATGAAAAAGATACTCTAATTTTGTCCCTTACCGCTGATGGGAGATATTCTATCAAATCATTATATAACCAATTGGTAATTAGTGGGTTGAATTTTCTTTTCAAATCTGTTTGGAAAGTTAGAAATCCTCCAAAGACCAAGGTTTTCTCGTGGCTTGCTGTTTGAAATAGTGTGCTTACAAAAGATAATTTGCATAAAAGGGGTTGGAATGGTGATTCTAAATATGTTTTTTGTGGAGCTGATGAAACTATTGATCATCTGTGCTTACACTGCTTTGTAGCCAAATTTTTATGGAGTGTTTTGCAATGTTATTTTAGTTTAAGCTGTGCTCCTATGGATGTTAAGAGCCTTTTCGGTACCTGGCTCTCTCCTTTTGAAAAGAATAGAAAGAAGGAGCTCTGTGTGGGTTTCTGCATTACAGTGGTCTATTTGGACTTGTAGGAATGGCATTTGCTTTGATCTTAAAAGGACTGGTGATCCTTTTGGGATTCTATATAAAACGTGTCACCTTATTGATGATTGATCTATTTTACAGATAAGTCCGGGAGGTAAAAGGGAACTGAGGGGTGTGTGTGTGTGGGTGGGTGGGGGGGGGGGGGGGGTAAAACTTCTAGAGCGGTGATTAAACATAGATTAACTGAGGGCTGAAGACTACATCCTTCTTGAAGCCGGTGTCTTTCTCGCTACGGTTGCCTTATCTAGAGTAGTTTTGTTGTTACTCCAGTATCTGATATATGCACTTTGTCCTTTGGTATAGGCTCCTGCTTTAAATTTATATTCGCACTGTGGCACTACTTTATTTTTACCTTTATGATGTTGGTAGATGCTGGTTCTAGAATCTAGTCACGGCATGGCCAATGCATAGCCCCAGGGTGATGCCCCATAGGATCGGATGTCAGGAAAAGTAGGTTCGGATGGAGCAGCGGGGTCCTCTGTAGGAGGCGGGTGCTTGGGGAAAAAAAGTATGGTCCGGTGCATAAAACTGAAATGGTTGAAGTGAAGAGTAGAGATGCATGTGTAGTGAGAATCTTTATTTTTTATTCTTTGATGAGGCTCACTAGTGGTAGCTTGCATTGAGAAGAAAAAATCAGTGTAAATGCCTCAATCTACTTTTTGTCATGGGGCATCTATATCCATATGCCACAGTTGTACATGCCCTTAGTGTTGGGGGTTTGCTCCTTTCACTGAGCTGGCTGCGTTGATGATTTGGTTTGAGTTGTGTAAATGATTACTGTGATTTTCTTAATTTTCTTAATGAAGTTCGGAGGCAAACCCCTTTCGCTTAACTTTTTTATTGCGGAATGTTTCTAGTATATCGTATGTGAATTTGTCATGTTAGATCTTATGACGATTCTAATCTAGATTAAGCTTAACCTGAAACTGCCTAATTTTCTAACAGAGGTAAGGGGCTGTTGAATGATTCATGCTTGTTAACAAAGCTAGAGTACTTGAGATGAATCTGAGCCTCTAGTTCTCCAAATAAGATGTGGGGTAACATTGGTGCCAATCGCCGAGAGAGAAAGAAGCCATAGAGCACGGCAATAAGGCCACACGTTTCATCGATGGTAGTGTGTAGAGCTGCAACGATGGAGGGGCAATGGATTAACCACATCTCCCGCGATGGAAACATGCTAATCTAGCTATATCCATCACAAAACATTAAAGATCGGATCCCGTCAGTTAAGATGGCCCTCAAAAAAAAAGATGGCCTGCTAGTTAAGATGGCAGCTGGAGATTCGACTACGAAGTCAAGCCTGGGGTAGGTCAACTCTCGGTGTTTGCGTCGCCATAACGATCCCAAAGATAGCATACTCCAAGTGTGTTCCTGTCTGTATATTACAGTACGTGGTCTAATTTCTGAACTTCGAGGACGCGTTAAACCCTAGGTCGCTGCTAGCTGTTACTACTAGCTTTAAACCCTAGGAGTAGTATGCAATTAATCTAGGTCAACACTCTCCTTCGCGGTCTACCATAAGATTACTCACCTAGTGGCTATAGCTAGTGGGTAGCTGGAGCCTCTCTCAAACTGCATCACCGACGACGGACCACGACGAAGAACGACGTTAGCCGGCCGGTCAGAGCTCGGCTCCATCTTCTGCATACCAAGCTCATGTGGTTCTCGGTGTACTGTAAGGGGAGTCACTACTTAAGCAAAAACATACATCATTTTCTGTTCGTAATTAACAGTAAACACATGCCTTACGTACGGTAAGTGTACTTACGGTACGTATCTTGTTTTTCTCTCTATATATCCGCGGTGTTCATGATTCATAATGGTCAAGTGGCATTCATTAAGTGCAATGTCAAAGGATTCCCTGTGATCCATGGCTTCCAGTTCATGCGTGCGTATCGAGTAAAGGCAAGTCGCGTTCTTTCATGTGGTGGAGAGAAAACAATTACAGTAGTTAATCTGTCTGTCAGGAGATGGAATCTCAATCAAGTGTCAGTACATCTTCTGACCCTTCTAAAGCTGACCAGTTCTCATCAATTAATTACCGATTAAAGAAAGATATGAAGAGATTTGCCTGATCGATGCATGCAGTGGGTGTGCAGTCACGATGCATGCTACCATGATCAGTGAACTTGTCATGGGATCACTCAGTCAGTTCACAACCCAATGCTCGCGCGCCTTCTGCGTGTAAGATCCAACACTCATCATCCATCACCCATGCACCGGTTCCACTACTATATAAACCCACGCAGCCCTCTCTTCTTTCAACACCCAACTCATCTCACACTAAACCGAGTTCACTCACAATGGCTACTAGCACTAAGCTTGTAGCTCTTGGCTTTGTTGTCCTCGTGAGCATTGGGTTCACCAATGCTTCGAGGATGCTGGCTAGCTCCTCCAGTGCTGGAGGCGGAGGCGGGGGAGGAGGAGGCGGTGGCAGCTCGTCGGGTGGGGGTGGGAGTGGATGGGGCCATGGGGCCGGAGGAGGTGGTGGCTTGGGATATGGCGAGAATGGTGGAGATGCCAGTAACAAGTATAACTTCGCCAAGGGAGCTGGTGGAGGAGGGGGAAACGGTGCTGGCGGTGGTTCTGAAGGCGGATCCGGTTCCGGTTCCGGCTCTGGCGGTGGCAACGGTGTTGGTTCGAGTGGCTCGGCGTCAGCCCCTAGTGGCAGTGGGTATGCCAACGCTGATGGTCAGGGTGGGGGCGGTGGTGCAGGTGGTGGCGCAGATGGGTCAAGCGGATCTGGAGCCGGAAGTGGTGCTGGCAAAGGAGAAGCTGAGAGTGGCATAGCAACCGCCCCGGCTGTAGCTCCTTCTGCTGGTGGTGTTAGCTATTCTGATGCTGGCGGTGCCGGCACTGGCGGTGGTGGCGGTGATGGTGGAAATGGAGGTGGTAATGGTGCTGGAGGTGGACAGGCCGCCAGCGATGACACTACCGGAGGCAATGCTAGTGGAAGCGGTAGCGGCAATGGTGGTGGCCAAGGTGGAGGCGTAGCTCAAGGTCCAAGCATGGGAGTTGGTTCTGGCTCTGGCATTGGGGGCGGACAGACTGGTAGCACTGGTTCCTATGGGCAAGGCTATGCCACCGGAACCGGTGCTGGAACGGGTGGCGGCGGTGGCGGCAGCAACAATGGTGGTTTCGGCAACGGTGGAGGTAGCGGGTCCGGATCTGGCAGTGCCGGATACCCCTAAATTTCTTTTTCGAACAAGTTAGAATCGGAGCCCATCACACATTTCTAGTCTCTTCAATTTACTATTCCAAGTCATTTGTGTTTCTTTTCATTCATAGGGTTTTCACTAGGCGTCTCCTAATAAAGGGCTCCATGATTCTAGGGAAGTACTAAGTAGTTAGTGGAGCAATCTACTAACATGTAATCGCTACCTACGAATATGTTATGTTATGTTATGATTTCTGATATGTTTCGTTGTTAGTGTGACTGCTTGGTTACTCCATCCGAGCCAATATGCCTAGCTAAGGTTGATCTAAAAAGAAAGCTAATGGTCAATTGTTCTGGTTGCCTCTAACTTCCTTCTCTGTTGGGGATGGTGGCTGATTTGGCTAGCATGGATTACGTTGTGGTTTTTATGAGAAACGTAAGTAGAAGAAGAAAAGGACAAATTGCGCAAATACAGACCCAAGGCACAAAGCATTAGTAACCCGTAGGCTCCACGACCTTGCAAAGATCTGTATCTGGTTATTTTGATATACGGCCTTGATCCAGGTTGTTTATGGACGACTCATGAGGTCGTACTCTTATGTTTCTCTCTCAATTTTATTCAATGCTATGTCAAGGCAGCAAAAAATCTACTCACTCCATCCCACAATATGTTAGTTTGCAAAAGCAGCTTATTGGGTTGAAGGGACTAGTTTTTTTTTGAGTAGACAGAGGGAGTAGTTGACATTGCAATATTGTATGTGGCTACACTATAATGCACCACCGTGGAAGATGTACGTCCTACGTCACATCTATTCCCTCTATTCCATATTTTTTGTCGTGGTTTTAGTTTGAATTATGAAACGGAGCGAGTATTGAACAAGGTCAGGTTTACAAAAACGGCTGGGTCGAAGTTGACCAAATGAAGTCATTACTACACTATGATGTGTCATAGCATGTTGTGTAACAAAATTGTCATAGCATGAGCTTTTGCCAGAAATATTTATGGAAAAAAATAAATCAAAAAGGCCGTGGTTCTACAAAAGTCCCCTTTTTATTTTATGGCAGGCCGTCCAAATATGTGGATGCTTATAGTGCATCGTACTCCCACCTCTCCAGTTTCTTAGACCCATATAATAATTGGATTTTTTTCTTTCCTGTTTGAAAAGCCTGATTGTTCTGAAAATAGTATGCAAATCTAGCTTCCATACAGTAATTCTGTCTAATTTTGGTTCACAGTGTGTATTCAAGTAAGTACATGAGGGACATGCATGTAGCATGAATATGTTGTAGGGTTCAAAGTCGTCTTTACCGCCCACATTTCCAGTTTCATATACTTGCGGGTATGTGTATATATTTTTTGGACAAAGGGTGGATTTTATGCGTTCAAAATGAAGCATCAAGAGAATGCGTAACAAAATAAGCACACATCCGGTCTCTGCATAGTTAGAATGCACACAGCTAACACCAACTCACACACGCTAGAAAATACGCCACCAATTAGCAAAGTCATATAAGACCAAAGCTATGCGTAGGCGGGGAAAAACAAACAAAACCAAGGCGATCCAATCGACAAATTACAATAATGACCATATCTATACCAACCATGTCATGTCACCACATGGATGACGAGGTTCTTCAACATCAATGCCTTCAATAAGGGAGCTACCCCGATCCAACCACCGAGGCCGGTATCTAAGTTTTCACCCTAAAGAATCAATCCGAGCATAATCGAGCAATGCCTTCAACAAGGTAACAATGTAAAAAAAACATCGCCACCGCCGAGATATAACCAACTCAGGTCTGACCTAGGCTTTCACCCCGGAGCTCGAGACCGAGTGCTTGAGCAGCACCACCATCGAAGCCACTCATGTGTTGTCGACATCACTTTTTCACGGTCCCAACAACTACAAGCGATGCTCTCGCCGCCACAACATAGTCATTAGTCTTTGTCAAGCCGTTGTCCATAATTTGTATCTCACCGTCGAAGTCAACCAAAAGATCAAGAGAGATGAACCCTCCAAAAACCTTCTAATGACCGCTGCTGTCATGGAGCCGTGGGGAGTCGTTGCAGCACAGTCTGCAGTCATCACCACCCGGCCGATCAGATCTAGATCAGAACGACCAAACCGGTGGACCGTAGCACTGCCGGCTGGCCAGCGCATGTGCGGAATGGCACCTCATTGCCGCCGTCCACATCCAGCACAGAGCCCACCGCATGATGGCCCCCGGTGGCGAAATCGGCCATATCTGGTCGGAGACTGGCCCACACGCGGAACCACGATGGCAATCAGGGACGCGCCAGTAGCCATGGTGGCGAGCGCCCCACACACCTCGCAGCAGGTTTAGGTGCTACCACTTTGGTTCTTCCCACAAACTGTTTTACACGACACAAAACAGAAGGCAACGCGCGTGAATCCAGACGTGGGGAGATGTTCTTGATGCGACGGGGTCGCGGTGTCCTTAGGGATTGTGGACGGGCGTGTGGAGCAAAGCAGTTGGCTTCAGAAGACACTAGGGCCGGCATGGCGGCAACCTGCAGGGAGTTGGAAGCCCAGGGTTTTGGCGCACGAGCAGCTCCGGGCTGCTGAGGCCCATCACCGACCGAATCAGAAGCCTCAACCCGCACCATTGGCCCATCTGTGATCCGGGTGTCGTCCTAGAACTCCTCCAACTAGCTGCAAACCAAAGGTCACATGCGGCCGTGAGATCCGCCACCGCCGCGGCCGAGGCCGCCCGTGGCAGCGGCAAGCAGGGACAGGGAGAGGGAATCGAACTGAGTGACGGCGGTGGCTGAATCCTCCCGAGTCGCCCTAGGTCGGACGACACGGGAGTCTTGGACATGTGTATCGGCTGTAGGAAGGTTAGTCATCCAACCCTTACAAGGCCATCATTACAAACTACTCCCTCCGTTCCATAATATAAAACTTTTTTGACACTAGTATAGTGTCAATATGGGAAGGAGGAAGTAGAAAATAACACACACGTCGGTTTGGTACATCGACATTACAAATCCTAGGAGTGGTATGCAATTAATGTAGGTCAACACTCTCCTTCGCCGTCTACCATTGGCTATAGCTAGGGGCTAGCTGGAGCCTTTCTCAAACTGCATCACCGACGACCGACGATGAAGAACGACGTCAGACGGCCAGTCAGAGCTCGGTTCCATCTTCCGCATACCAAGCTCATGTGGGTCTAGGAGTACTAGTGTTAATGTAATGCGTGCATCTTACGGTTAAGGAAGTCACTAGTTAAGCAAAAACATACATCATTTTCTGTTGGTAATTAACAGTAAACACATGCCTTACGCAAGGTAAGTGTACTTACTGTACGTATCTTGTTTTTCTCTATATATATCCGCGGTGTTCATGGTTGATAATGTCAAGTGGCATTCATGAAGTGCAATGTCAAAGGATTTCCTGTGATCCACGGCTTCCAGTTCATGCGTGCGTATCGAGTAAAGGCAGGTCACGTTCTTTCATGTGGTGGAAAGAAAAAAATTACAGTAGTTTTTTTTTATAACACGTGGTGTGATCCACGGCTTCCAGTTCATGCATGCGTATCGAGTAAAGGCAGGTCACGCAGCACTCATACATACATTCATACACTCACACTCATGTGAGTACCTTCGAGAAACTGAGTCGTCATATCATTTTGAGATTGACGAAATCAGCAGAGGCGCCTCTTAGTCGACGGAAACGTCTCCTTTCACTGAGCACGCATCACCGGAATTCCTGAAGCAAATCCGAAATAATGCAAGCAGCAGGACTTGAACCCTGGTGGATTGGGGTATCACTGTCTAACCATTCATTCACAGTTTGGTTCACAATTACTGTAGTTAATCTGTCTGTCATGAGATGAAATCTCAATCAAGCGTCAGTATACGTATCTTCTGACCCTACTACAGCTGACCAGTTCTCATCAATTAATTAGCGATTAAAGAAAGATATGAACAGATTTGCATGATCGATGAAAGCAGTGGCAGTGCAGTCAACGATGCATGCTACCGTGATTAGGCTGGCCATAGTGGGGGTAACATAAGTAGTATCATGCACTTGGGACTCGCAAACATGCTTATGTGGCAGACAATTAAAGAAGAGAGAGATGGTTATAGTAACATAGGTAGATACCGTAACATAATAAATGTGATGCTACTATGTGCCATGCATGGCAATAAATAAGACCACTTATGATACTAATCTATGATACTATGCACTATAAAGATAGTAACATATACTAGTAACATATGCATGTTACTAGTCTAAGTTACTCCCCACTATGACCAGCCTTAGTGAACTTGTCATGGGATTACTCATTCAGTTCGCAACCCGAAGATCGCGCGCCTTCTGCGTGCGTGTAAGATCCAACACTCCACACTCATCATTCCATCATCCATGCACCGGTTGCACTACTATATAAACCCATGCAGCCCTCTCTTCTTTCAACACCCATCTCATCTCAAACTACACCGAGCTCACTCATAATGGCTGCTAGCACTAAGCTTGGAGCTCTTGGTTTTGTTGTCCTCGTGAGCATTGGGTTCACCAATGCTTCGAGGATGCTAGCTAGCTCCTCCAGTGCTGGAGGCGGAGGCGGGGGAGGAGGAGGCGGTGGCAGCTCGTCGGGTGGGGGTGGGAGTGGATGGGGCCATGGGGCCGGAGGAGGTGGTGGCTTGGGATATGGCGAGAATGGTGGAGATGCCAGGAACAAGTATAACTTTGCCAAGGGAGCCGGTGGAGGAGGGGGAAACGGCGCTGGCGGTGGTTCCCAAGGCGGATCCGGATCCGGTTCCGGCTCTGGCGGTGGCAACGGTGTTGGTTCGAGTGGCTCGGCGTCAGCCCCTAGTGGCAGTGGGTACGCCAACGCTGATGGTCAGGGTGGGGGCGGTGGTGCAGGTGGTGGTGCAGATGGGTCAAGCGGATCTGGAGCCGGAAGTGGTGCTGGCAAAGGAGAAGCTGAGAGTGGCATAGCAACCGCCCCGGCTGTAGCTCCTTCTGCGGGTGGTGTCAGCTACTCTGATGCTGGCGGTGCTGGCACTGGCGGTGGTGGCGGTGACGGTGGAAATGGAGGTGGTAATGGTGCTGGAGGTGGGCAGGCCGCCAGCAATGACACTACTGGAGGCAATGCTAGTGGAAGTGGCAACGGCAGCGGAGGTGGCCAAGGTGGAGGCGTAGCTCAAGGTCCAAGCATGGGAGTTGGTTCTGGCTCTGGCACTGGAGGCGGACAGACTGGTAGCACTGGTTCCTATGGTCAAGGCTATGCCACAGGAACCGGTGCTGGAACGGGTGGCGGCGGTGGCAGCAGCAACAATGGTGGGTTCGGCCACGGTGGAGGCAGCGGATCCGGATCCGGCAGTGCCGGATACCCCTAAATTTCCTTTTCAAACAAGATAGAATCAAAGCCCATCACATATTTTACTATTCCACGTCATTTGTGTTTCTTTTCATTCATAGGGTTTTCACTAGGCGCCTCCTAATAAAGGGCTCCATGATTCTAGTGGAAGTACTAAGTAGTTAGTGGAACAATCTACTAACATGTAATCGGTACCTACGAATACATTATGTTATGATATCTATGTTTCCTTGTTAGTGTGACTGCTTGGTTTCTCCTTCCGGACCAATATGCCTAGCTAAGGTTGTTCTAAGAAGAAAGCTAATGGTTAATTGTTCTAGTTGCCTCTAATTTCCTTCTCCCTTGGGGATGGTGGCTGGTTTGGCTAGCGTGGAGTAGTACGTGGCAGTTTTTATGAGAAATGTAAGAAGAAAAGAAAGGACAAATGTTGATATACGCCTTGATCCAGGTTGTTTATGGACGACCCACGAGGTCGTACTCTTATGTTTCTCTCTCAATTTATTTGATGCTATGTCAAGTCAGCAAAACATCTAAGTAGTTTTTTTTCTTTGAGAGAGTAGACGGAGCGAGTAGTTGACATTGCAATGGCAACATTACGATGCACCACCGTAGAAGATGTACGTCCTACGTCACATCTATTCCCTCTATTCCATAACTTTTTTCGTGGTTATAGTTTGAATTATAGAATGGAGGGAGTATTGAACAAGGTCGGGTTTAGAAAAACGGCCAAGTTGAAGTTGACCAAATGAAGCCATTATGTGTCATAGCATGTTGTGTAACAAAATTTGTCATAGCATGAGCTTGTGCGACAAATATTTATGGAAAACAATAAATAGAAAAGGCCGTGGTGCTACAAAATTTCGCTTTTTATTTTGTCACAGGCTGTCCAAATATGTGGATGCTTATCGCATCATACTCCCTCCTCTGTAGTTTCTTAGACCCATATAAAAATTGGATTTTTTTTGCTGTTTTGAAAGCCTAATTGTTTTGGAAATATGCAAATCTAGCTTCCGTACAGTAAATCTGTCTAATTCTGGTTCAGCGCGTGGAATCAAGTAAATACATGAGGGACATGCATGTAGCTTGAATATTTTGTAGCGTTCTAAGCCGTCTTGACTGCGCACATCTTTCAGTTTCATATACTTGCGGGTATGTGTGTATACATGGGCGCAGAGATGTGTCTCCGCTGTAGGAAGGTCGGTCATGGCATATTTTTCAGAAGAGAAGGCCAACACCATATGTTATAGTCATCCAACCCTTACAAGGCCATTATTGGTACAGCGATGTTCTCTTACACTCGTCGACCGCAGGCTGTGGGCAAGCCCGACAATGCCTCTGGATCTTTGGACACTCTTGGAGCTAGGGTAACAGTGTCATTGTTGACGTAGTGCTAGAAAGTCGCCGGTTGGAGACAAAGATGTTGGTGACGACGCACTGATGAGCAGATCTAGCTAGCTAGAACTATTGAGGCCTCCTCTCACTAGCTCTCTAACAATTAGAGTCAAAACTCGCTATGCTTCGGTGGACGGAGAAGAAGACAACAAACCAAAAAACACGAACCGTCGCTGTCCACACTACCAAACAACACCATCAAAGAGTATCTACATGAAACTAAGACAAATATGGGAAAGCGGGGCCAGATGACACTGCTCAGTGTAGGAGGTTTCTCGAGGGTCTTTGGCAGGGTAGTCGGCAAAGAGGATATGCCGAGTGGCTCGTGGATAACACTCGGCAAACTATGAGACATGTGGCAGACCCTAGGAATTCCTAGTAGAACTGTTTGTCGAGCATCGGTACCCGGCAATGAGGATATGCCAAGCGGCTTGTGCTTGACACTCGGCAAACTAGGGGACACATGGTAGCCCCTAGGGATCCCGGGCAGAATTCTTTGTCACGCACCAGTTTGGGACACCTAGGTGCCCAGGCACCTTGCCTCTTCATCGTTGGATCGTGTTCAACAATTGATTTGGAAACCAATAAAAATGCATCAATTGCTAGTGAATTTGGCAGTCTTTAATTTGTGGACCGTTCCATGCATGCATGTCGTGTGATAAAAAGGCAGGGTATTAATATGTAAGTCGACATTTATTACTTTCTTATATAGCATGTATTCTGCCCTTGTATAACAGATCAAATTAGGAATTGGTACGTATGACGCAAGATTTCATTGGATATATACGCACCCTGAGAATGCACATAATTTTGGTAGTAGGTATTGCATACCCGTATTAGATAGTTAGAAATTAAATAAAGCGTAAATAGTTCTAAAAATAAATTATTGGGTATATACGTACCCGCATGTGTACATAATTACATGAGTAGATATTAGATATCCGTATTTGTACATAATATCGTTAGTAGATATTTTTTTATAGTATCGTTAGTAGGTATTAAATACCCATATATTTACATAAATTATTGGGTATATACGTAACCGATATGTACATAATTTCGTTAATAGGTATTAGATACTCATATTAAATAGTTAAAAAATAAAACGTAATAGTTCAGAGAATAATTTACTGGGTATATATACCCGCGTATGCACATAATTTTATTATTAGATAGTTAGGAAAAAAAATGCGCGTATTAGATACCCATAGTAGTTCAGAAGAAAATAAAATATTACTACGATTTATTGTATGGCAAGTTTTGCCTGAACGTAATAGTTCAGAAAATAATTTACTGGGTATATATACCCGCGTATGCACATAATTTTATTAGTAAGTAGTAGATACCCGTATTAGATAGATAGGAAACAAAAATACGCATATTAGATACCCATAGTAGTTCAGAAGAAAATAAAATGTTACTATGATTTATGGTATAGCAAGTCTTGCATGCTTAATAGTTAAAAACGAAAATAAAATGTAAACATGGAAAGTCTTGCATGAAGAATAATTAGGAAACAAATCAAACATTCATTGTGCGGCGGTACATACCTAAAACAATCAAGGTGCCCGGGCACCTAGGTGTCCCAGTTAATTTACACACACACACACACACACACAGATATATATATATATATATATATATATATATATATATATATATATATATATATATATATATATATATATATATTGAAAAGGAGGATGACCCTCGGCCTCTGCATCTGGTAGATGCATGCGGCCATTTTATTAATTATTCTCGAGGACCTTACAAAGTAGAACAACAATATGTCTGAATCCGCCATCTTGACAGCATCTGCCGCTACTCCTATCCAAATGATGAAGGGGTGCAAGCTGGGCCACATATCCAGACCTCTCACCTAAGCTAACATCTAAAGCTAGAGGCCCCGACCAAGCCATCTGCCAGGTCCGGGGCTCAAACCGGTCCGACGCACTCACATGTGTCGTCGCCGCCGTCTTCCGCTAGTCCATCGGCAAACATATATGTCGAGTATTAGGACACCAACACTCAGAAAAGCTAGGTGTCACATGGCAAAACATGTGGTGCACTGTTTTTGCCGAGCATTCCCCACAAACACTCAACAAAGGAAGCTACCATGTGGCGCCATTGTTTCTGTCAGCAGGTCATCACTAAGCTTTATGTCTCGGAGCATCCCCATGTTGCACTCAGCAAAGCCTTTGGCGAGTACCCGACAAACAACACTCGGCATACCCTGCTTTGCCGGGCAGGGGTATGTTGAACGGTCTTTGCCAAGTACTTTTCGGGTTCGCCGAGTATTTTGGTACTCTGCATAGAATTGTTTTCATGTAGTGCGTATACATATACGCTCTATTCGTATATGAAGATATATACACACATATACACCATATTAATTAACTTTACAAAGGGAGAGAAGAGGGTATTTAAACCAATAATTATAACACTCATGTCTAGTAACAATTGCACTAAATGACATATAATTGGAATTATTTTTGTATATTACACGTATCACTTTAATATTTAAAATATTCTTACATTCTCTCACTTGGCTTGTGCAATGACATGAAGATCAAAACCTTTAAAGATTGATCCTGTGAATTAAGATGCTGGAGGGGCAATGTTTTAACATGCGAATCAAAATCAATAAAGTAATTCTCACGAAGTTTCATGTAATTTTAATCTCACGGGATCCGGTCGGTGCTGGTCTTCAATGGATCTATTTGGGTCCCATCTACGTCCGTCGCCGTTCATGTGGTGTCAGGTTAGATCTTTCCGATATAAGCTTCTCTCCATCATCAACGGTTGTTATTCTAATGTGTTGGCTTTTTGAGGACTTAGCACGATAACTTTCCGACTGCCTACTAAAATAAGGTTTGCTCGGCTCTGATGAGGGAGGGGCGATGATGACAGCGCCATTTGGCTCGCTCTGGGGTGCGTAGTCGTCGCTAGGTGATCTATCGACCTGGTTGTAATTTTTGTAATCTTCGGTGTTCTTTGTACTGACATGATAGATAATGAATTAATTACCAATAAAGAAAATGGCCTTCTTAAGAAAAATGGCTTTGCTATACTACCCGTAGTTAGGATCTCGCATGCAGGTGGATAATCGAATACAAAATCGTAAGCCTAGGATAGGTCAATTCTCGGTGTTTGCGTCACCATAACGATCCCAAAGATAGCACACTCCAAGTGTGTTCCTGTCAGTGTATGAAAGTACGTGGTCAAATTTCTGAACTTCGAGGACGCGTTAAGGTGTTAAACCCTAGGTCGCCGCTGTTAGCTTTAAATCCTACGAGGAGGCTGCAATTAATATAAGTCAGCACTCTCCTTCGTCGTCTACCAGAAGATTAACTCTACTCGTCTACAGAAGACGGATGACAAGCAGCTCATATGGAAAACCTGGACACCCGGAAACATAAAAGTTTTCTTTTGGCTATTGCTCAAAAATCGGCTCTCGTGCAATGATAGACTCCAACGCAGAGGATGGGAGAATGGATACTTCTGCACTTTATGCACAAGAAACCTGAAGACATCAGTACATCTCTTTTGGGATTGCCCGGTCAGTAAGGAAATATGGAGAAGGATCTCAACCTGGAATGACTGTGACAGGCTCATGCGCCTCGCCTCGTCCTCAGATCACCTCACCTCCTCCATTTGCAGAATGCGCAACCTCATCCAACAATCAAGACCAAGGCTCGGAGAGAGGCTCAAGACGATGATCTTTCTTGTCACATGGCACATCTGGAAGGAGAGGAACAACAGAACTTTCAGACATGAGTCAACCCAAATCTGCAATGTGATCGCCGCGATCAGAAGAGATGCAGAGGTTTGGAAGCTAGCAGGGGCAAAGTGCCTTGCAACGCCACTAGGGGATCCAGGCTAGGCTCTATGTTTCCATTCAGCCCTGGTTTTCAGGGTTTTTGAAACCCCTCTCTTGTAACCAATCATGATCACTTGATCATGAACATATTTCCCGCTTTCTACCTGCTTAATATATGAATGTCGGTGATACACCGGTTTTTTCAAAAAAAAAAAAAACTCTGCTCGTCTAGTGGCTATAGCGTGGGGCTAGCTGGAGCCTTTCTCAAACTGCATGCACCGACGGCGAGGACCGACGTCGGACGGTCAGAGCATAGCTCCATCTTCCGCATGCCAAGTTCATGTGCTTGTAGGAAGTAAGATGTAGGAGTACTAGTGCTATGGTAATGCATGCACCTTACGGTTTAGGCGAGTCACTGTTTCCATTTATCGAAATCATTAAGTTGTTACTCACTAGTTAAACAAAATCATGCTCCCTCCGTTCTTTAAAGAGTGTACTTTTAACTTTATTGAAGTCAAATTTTTTATGTTTAACCATATTTCTACAATACATCATTTTCTGTTGGTACTAATTAACAATAAGACAATGCCTTAGGAACTGTATACTTACTGTATGTATCTTGTTCTTCTTGTTATATAGATCCGTGGCGTTCATGATTCATAATGGTCAAGTGGCATGCATAACTGCAATGTCAAAGGATTCCCTGTGATCTACTCCCTCCTTTTCGGTTTATAAGGCTTAATTCAAAATCTCACCAACCAAGGTAGATGGTGAGTGGTGAAATACTTTTTATAGTTTGCAAAAACACTCAATTAATGCTTTTGTTTTTCTAAAAAAGTACTCCCTCCGTCTAGGTGAGTAAGTCACCTTACGAAATCCAGATTTTCCCAAAACCATAAGGCGTGTAACATTGAATTCTCCTCGATCCCCTCCCAGCCTCATTCACGAGCGCTCTTTATCCTCCTCGTTTCCCTCTGCTGCCTCGTTCTCCTACCCGTGGAAACCACTGCGTTGATTAAGGAAGAGATTGAAGACCTTTTTGCATGCATGCGTTGATTAGGGAGTACGTGGGCCTGCATGGAGAGCTGAAAAGGCATGGGATTAAATGCTGATTTTGCTTCCCTTTGTCCTTGTGCTGTGATTGGAAGTTTAGCTCGTCCCAGTGCTCCTCATCGCCCAATCTAAAGCCATCTAGGTCGCGCTGCCACTCCTAAGGTGACTTACTCACCTAAACGGAGGGAGTATGTTTACCAATGCATTAATTGCAATGCATGCATGCATAAATTACATGCATTGGTCAATTTTCTTTTAATACCTGCATGCAATGATTTAATGCACCTTAAAATCTGAACATGTGATGGGGAACAACCAAAATAAGCCTTATAAAATGAAAAAACTAAAATTTTGAGATAAGCCATATAAACTGGAAAGGAGGGAGTACATCTTCTAGACGGATCTTTGGGATCCACGAATCCAGTTCATGAATGGGTCACTGTGCAATAGATCGTGAGGTCATAATGTCGATTAAGGGAAGTCACGTTCTTTCACGTGGCGGAGGGACGAATTTCAAGGCAAGATATCAATATGCATTTGCGACCCGGTCTTTCAGGGCACCTCACATTCAGCAGTACTATCATTTCCCCTATGCACACAGTGTATACGTAGTATAGGGTTTGAACTTTGTGGTTCAACATGTGAGAACCAATCTAAATGAAAATAACTCACACGAAAAATCGCAACACAGATGTTTTTTCTAAAGGTTTTCCTAAAACTTAGGGTTTTTATGCAACCCAAAACTAGATTACGGGTGTTTTCCCAGAAAGCACATCATCAGTATCGATCAGAACAATAGCCGTCCTGGTACAGGTGGTCGTATCAAGAGAAGAATTAATTAATCTGTCTGTCAGGAGATGGAATCTCAATTCTCAACCAAGCGTCAGTACGTATCTTCAGTCCCTTCTACAGCTGACCAGTTCTCATCAATTAATTAGAGATTAAAGAAAGATATGAAGAGATTTGCTTGATCGATGCATTTAGTGCAGTCAACGGTGTGCATGCATGCTACCGTGCGCGCCTTCTGCGTGTAAGATCCAACACTCGGCATCAATCACGCATGCACGGCTTCCACTGCTATATATACCCACGAAACCATCTCTTCTTTCAACACCCAACTCATCTCACACTCCACCGAGCTCTCAGTCACAAGTCACAATGGCTACTAGCACTAAGCTTGTAGCTCTTGGCTTTGTTGTCCTCGTGAGCATTGGGTTCACCAATGCTTCAAGGATGCTGGCTAGCTCAAGTGCTGGAGGTGGAGGCGGGGGAAGCGGGGGTGGTGGCAGCTCGTCGGGTGGGGTTGGGAGTGGATGGGGGCATGGAGCTGGAGGAGGTGGTGGCTTGGGATATGGCGAGAGTGGTGGAGATTCCAGTAACAAGTATAACTTTGCCAAGGGACTTGGTGGAGGAGGGGGGCACGGTGCTGGCGGTGGTTCTCAAGGCGGATCCGGTTCCGGTTCCGGCTCTGGCGGTGGCAACGGTGTTGGTTCGAGTGGCTCAGCGTCAGCGCCTAGTGGCAATGGGTATGCCAGTGCTGATGGTCAGGGTGGGGGCGGAGGTGGAGGTGGTGGCGCAGATGGGTCAAGCGGATCTGGAGCCGGAAAGGGTGTTGGCCAAGGAGAAGGTGAGAGTGGGATAGCAACTGCCCCGGCTGTAGCTCCTTCTGCTGGTGGTGACAGCTACTCTGAAGCTGGCGGTGGTGGTAACGGCGGCGGTGGTGGTGACGGTGGAAATGGAGGTGGTAATGGCGCTGGAGCTGGACAAGCCGCCAGCGATGACACTTCTGGGGGCAATGCAAGTGGAGGGGGTGGCGGCAACGGTGGTGGCCAGGGTGGAGGCGTAGCTCAAGGTCCAAGCATGGGAGTTGGTTCTGGCTCTGGCATTGGAGGCGGACGGACTGGTAGCACTGGCTACTATGGTCAAGGCTATGCCGCTGGAACCGGTGCTGGAACGGGTGGTGGTGAAGGCGGCAGCAACAATGGTGGGTCCGGCGGCGGTGGAGGTAGCGGATCTGGATTGGGCAGTGGCGGATACCCCTAAATTTCCTTTTCGAACAAGCTAGAATTGGAGCACATCATGCATTCTAGTCTCTTCATTTCACGATTTCACATCATTTGTCTTCCTCTTCATTCATAGGGTTTACTAGGCGCCTCCAAATAAAGGGCTCCATGATTCTAGTGGAAGTACTAAGTAGTTAGTGGAGCAATCTACTGAGATGTAATCGCTACCTATGTGCATCTTATGTTATTTCATTGTGAGTCTGAGTGCTTGCTTACTATTTTCAAACCAATATGCCTAGCTATTGTTTGTTTTAAAAAAGGTCAGGCCCCCTTTGATTTGTAGAAACTTTGTAGAAATTTCATAGGATAGGATTACAAAAGAATCGGAAGCCGCGCGAGTGGCCCACCTTCTTAACTGTAAGCTGGGCTCTTATCCGTTCAAGTACTTGGGTTTGCCTATTTCCCCGGATGTGCTTCATGCCAAAGTTTTTGCCCCGGTAGTCACAAAGGTGGGAAACAGGGTCCTTCCCTGACGGGGTAGATATAATACGAATGCTGGTAAAGTGGCTCTAATTAATGCTTGCCTCTCCTCACTACTAGAAAAAGGCTTACTAGTGGCGCACCAGTTTTGCCTACTAATGGCGCACTACTGGTGCGCCACTAGCATCACGCCACTAGTAATTTTTACTAAGCGCCATTAGTATCTGGTACTCTAATGGCGCACCGGGCAGTGCGCCATTAGTATAGGCCACGGTGCGCCATTAGTATGCCTCCCAGGGGGGCATATATACCCATGTGCTTTGCCATACTAATGGCGCACTGCAGTGTGATGCGCCATTAGTATCCTTCGGCATACTAATGGCGCACTGCTGGGTGATGCGCCATTAGTACCCTCTGGCATACTAATGGCGCACTGCTCTGGGATGCGCCATTAGTATCCTTTGGCATACTAATGGCGCACGTTGGCGTGATGCGCCATTAGTATGTATATTAGGGATTTTTTTTCTTTTCTGATTTTTGCACAGATTACAAAATATATTATTGGACAGAAAATAAGCAGCAGGACACAGCAACCGCAGATTCATCGAATACAATAGAAGATTAGTCTCCGAATACAATTCATCATATTAGTCTCCGAATTCAAAAGACCGAACGAAGATAGAACATTACAAGTCTCGAGACCGCGAGTAGCGAGTTTGTCTTCACGTTACAAGTCGATATCGATCATCTAAACTACCATCACATAGAAGAGAGATGCGGTCATCACGATGAGCATCATCGCGATGAAACTGGTCTTCATCCGGTTCCTCCAACGCTCCCTCCTCTCTCCCGCTAGATAGCGCGCGTATCTAGATTCCGCCTCCGCCCTAGTGGTGTACCCTTTGTAACTGTTACCGCTGAAACGGTGAACCTGTCTCCGACACTCCTCCCAGTCGTCGTAGACTCCGGGAACCTTACCCTTGTACACGACATACGACGACATCTCTATGCACTAGCCAAACAACAGACAATACATAAGCAATATATAAGTATGCAACAAAAGGATCGGAAGAGAAAAGCAAGACATTAATAGCACGATTCATGGTCCTACTAACAAATAGCATCGATTACATCTAAGTTGAATGACTGTCCAAACCAAAGAGACATACAAGTTCACTACAGTTTAATTACAACATGAGCTAATGAATGTTTCAGAACTACACATAGCATCACAACTTTCGACTCGACTCATGGGACCGGAGCGTGGATGAAGCCGCCGTCTGTCGTGATGGTCATGAAGTCGCGGGCGTTGTCAGCCTGCATTTGTAGCGTTGTGTCTATCTCGCTGTTGGACGGTTGAAATTTGAGGTAGAACTGCCCCGAGGTACGAGACATCTTGATGGATGATTTCTGCAAACTCCGACTGGATGTGAAAGAATTCTTGTCGGATGTCCGCGTCCTGGATTTCCCCCAAGCTTGCGGCCCAATCTTTGAGATTATTTGGTAGCAGAAGGTGATTATGGTCCCGCACGATCGCCCGCATGTGATGGAGGGCGTAGTAGGCATCCTTCTGACCGCCAGGCGACTGCTTGACGCAGGGGAACGTCGTATTGTGGGTGAACACGTGCCTGCCGTACCTACGAACTGGCCTCTTAAAGGTGCCTCCAGATGTGGCGTAGCCGGGGAGAGCATCATCAAGAACTTTCTTGATATTTGTGTAGTCTATCTTGGAGTCACGGTCCGGGTCGAGATACGTGGCCATGGAATATTTCGGGCTTAAGAGGATGAGTGTGCAATGTGTGTCACTGCACAGAACACGGAATGTTAGAAAAAAAGAACGATCGAAATCTAAGAAATCATATGTTACGGGGCGGTTAGGAGATGACTTACTCGGGAAAGTAAGGCACGAGGAAGTTATCCATATCTGGGTTTGCCAGAATGACGCCTTCGAGGTGTGAACTCGCGACTTGCCGGTCCCCAGCGCTGCCCAAGATCTTGGCACGCATGTAGAAGGGGTCGACTATCACAATGTCCGGGGTCTTGTCTCTAATGATCCGCATCTCTATACTCAACGAAAACAGCCGAACGAAGGTGTAGTGCAGCGGATGAAGGTTAAGCATAGCAAAGATGTCATCAAATCGCAGGACGATCGTACCCCCGACGGCGCTATCCACAAAGCCCTTGCCCTCTGGCACCTTGGCCACGAAAACCGGGTATGCCACATCATTCTCTCTGAGACGCCGCTTCTCCAAAGAAAGAACACTGTCATGCAGACTCCGCATAGCATCGGTTGCAGCATTGAGCATATTTGTCGGTAGCATCGGCCTACCCGCCACATGCACCCTCCTCGAGATATCCTTAGGTGAAGGTGGTCCGTCCTGAGCACGGATCGTACTCGGTGCCGGTTGGCTCGCACTGGCGCCCTTGTTAGTCTTTCGTTTCCGTCCCTTCTTCTTGATCTGCTGTAATGGGATCGAGTTCTGCTCACAGACCGCCTTCTTGAGCGTGTTGGGGCTGATAATATTTGGCACCTCAGCTATCTGAGGCTCGGTGAAGGCGGCAGCTGGAGGCGTCTCCTGAGAACTGAACGCCAGACGACGCCTGTTGCAATTGGGTTTCTCCGCCGTACCAGATAGATCGCGGTCGTCTTTTTGAGGGTTGGGTTCTTGAGAAGGAGGCCCGCAGAACTCGTCACCGTACCCATGTTCGGCAAAGTACTTATCGACGTTGGTAAATGTACCGTCGTCGTCGTCGTCCGGATCCTGTGCCATATGCATGTTCGGATCCTGTGCCATAGGGATGTCCGGCAGGTCCGGTAGCGTTGCGGCGTTCTTGCCATGGCTTGGCGCTGGCACAACTGGCGGTCTTGTCTGTGGGGTGGTGTCCCCCGCCCCCAAACGAATCTGGCTCTTCGGCCGAAGCAGGGGCCAGCTTACACAGGCGCTGAGGGTCATCACATCATCTTCGTCGGCCCCAGCGGGTCAAATCGGAGGTAACAACTCGTCGCAGCCTGGCAGTACCCGAACCAGTTCAACCCTATAGAAGGTGGGTGGCATCGGATTACCGTGGAACATGCGTTTGCCCGGTTGAACGATTCTGCCCTTGGCGACATCGACCAACTCGCCGCCCACGAAGTGCAGGAGAGTGCAAGGAACATCGGTGGCGCCCTGCGAAAACATGTAGGGCGTCAGGGATGCCCAGTCAAAGGCAAGGAGATGAAGTCATCGGCCGAGAGGCTTAGTTACCGTGATGCCGTCGAGCTCGGCTAATGTCGAGGCACCGCCAACGGCGGGCGTGCGCGTGCAACTGACGGAGGGGCCGCTTGCTGGCGAGGTGCCGGCCGGCGTACACCCAGGTGCATTAAGCTCCAATGCCCGTGCCGGCGCCGAAGACACGAATACCGCCTCCGCCGGAGACACCAATGGCGCCGCCTGCGCGTTGTGCGAGTTGCTGGCCATGAAGCTGGGAACCGGGGGAGGCCCCTGTTGGCCGCCCGCAATCCATGTCATCAGCCCCTGAATCAAGGTAGGCACAATGGCGGTGAGCGTCGTTCCCAATTGTTGTTGCACTTGCTCTTGGACAATCTCCGGAATCCGCGCCACTTGTGCCTTGAGTTCTTGAACCTCGCGCGACTGGCTTTCCGAGCTAGTCTTTTTCTCCTTTCGCCCACCAGCGGTATAGTATGACGACCATTTTGTGGACAAGCCTTTGCCGGCCACACGACCAGCTGACGACGGCTTACTGAGCTTATCCTTGTTTTTCATTACGTTCAACGCCCTATTTAAAGGGGTGCAAAAAGGGGAGCTCTGAGATGACCCCGCGCTACTGCTTTCAGCCTCCTGCGGAAGGAATGTGAACCATTTAGAAATTTGGCTTCATTAACTAGAATGCAACCATATATGTAGCTAATTACGCGGGGGTGTATTCCTTACCAGAACTTTCTCAAGCGCCTTGGTCTTCGGATCCGTGGTAAGCTCCTTTGTTACCGGGTCCTCCTTGTACCGGGCCCTGACAAAGTTCCTGGTCTGCTTGTCAGGGAATTTCTCGAAGCGGGGCGGTAGGCCTTGCTCGGCACGCTCCGCGTCCTCCTTGTCCCATATAGGCTCCGCCACTCTATAACCGCCGGGACCGAGTTGGTGGACCCCTAAGTTCAACTGCCGCATTTCTTTCCCCCACTGACTTGATTCGGAGGTTGCGCTGCTCTCGCACTTGATCTTGAACTCCTTGTAGTCATCTTCGCTCATCAAAGGATATTTCGCCTTGATCTTCTCATAACTATCACCTTTTTCAATCATTGCCTTCACCGTGCTTCTCCATGTAGACAGGGCCGTGCTCATCCTCGTGAGGGCGACACTGTTCACTTTATTCCCTGAGAGGCGTGTGTTTGCAAACTCATTGGGGAACTTGTATCGTTCGTGCAGCTTCGTGAAGAGGAGGCAGCGCAAATTCCCTCGGTCCTTATGCCTTAGGTTCTCGGTGTTGATCGAGACGGTGCTCCGGAGAATGCACCCGAGCTGAACCGAGTACCCCTTGACTACATGTTTGGGCGCCGTTGGATGCCCGTCGGAGTTCACTTCAGTAAATTCCTCCTTGACGGTGCCGAGCACGTTCGGGCGCCGGTCCTTCCGTTGCCTCTTCGGTTGGCTGCCATCTGTGCGTGCGCCGTCATCATCAGTGGTGGCATCCTCGGCGGCACCATCAGTGGTGTCATCCCCGACGCCATTAGGGGTTGTGTAGTCAGGATCGGTGTCTTCCGCGGCGTCCTCATAGCGGTGAGGTTCTTCCTCCATCTCCTAGGACAGCTCCCAGAATTGCTTGCCGCCCGAACCGCCGGCCTCATCGTTGTGGGCCATGTTTCGCTCTAAATAGGAAAAAAGTTTGGTCAAAAAGTTGGTTATTGTCAAGGAACAAGATCTCTAAGTTGACCAAATAACCTAATTCTCGAGGAATGTCGCCAAAAAGATGGTTATTGTCAAGGAACAATTGAGAGATGTTTGTGATATTGCCTAGGTGTTTTGGGATGGAACCTGTTAGTGTGTTGTTGCTAGGTGTTGTGGGATGGAACCAGTAGCTTCCTTGCAACCCACAAAAGAGAAAGGAAAAGGGGTGAAAAGGGGGAGATGGTTAGCTTTGATGAGCAGGCAACATCTTCCTAACCCCCTTCTTCTTGTCTCCTCTCACTATCTCTCTCACACACATGGCAAGCAAGGGTGTCTGAGTGTGTGAAAAAAATACTAAACTAAGCCAACCACTAAAGCACTAGATCACTACTATTGGTTGATGTCAAGATACATGCTGATTAATTTTTGTTTCGGTTGAGAATCGGGCACCTTCTAGGTCAAGAAAATTGGGCATGACCTTTGCTAATTTTCTTGACCTAGGAGGGCCCCAATCTCAACCGAAATGGGAATTAATCAACATTTCAGGAGAAAGGGGTAACGAAGTGATGGGGCAAATGTGCCGGGCACCACAATGTGATCACAGAAACAAAGCAGCACCACTGGTGTTGGATTCACAGTGTAAATGATGGATGAAAAGGCCACAAACCATATGGTCCTCTACTTTCATATGGACAAAATAAAAGTTCACATGAATGGCTACTTGACTGAATGGTGCCAGGTAAACAAACTCCCAAAGTCCACTAGCAGATCCAAGATCTAATTCTATTACACACAACATAGCAATTTAAGAGAATTAGAATAAGGATAGTAGGAAATGAAAAAGAATTATGCTCAAAGAACAATGGTAACAGCAAAATATTGAAACCTTTGGTAAGCATTATATTACAAAAAAACAAGATATGTAGTACTACACAATATCCATAACCAGAAAACAAGACATGCATATTCTTAGGCAGAGTAAAATAGTCCTGCATTCTTGGCAGTTGTCTGCTAGTGATTTGCCTCATCATCATATCATAAGTAAAATTCTTATTCTTATTCTTATTCTTATTTACTCCTTGCATTTTCATTCTTCTTCTTACTGTCAAAATTCAGAGTAAATTCTAGCCTTATTTGTACTGCTTGTGCTTGTAGTAGTAAGATTCAGGAGTAGGAGATCACAAAAGTACAGTCCACAGGTTACTCCAAGTTTCTGAATTTTCAGTAAATTTTCTGTAAGAAAAGAACTAAAAGAAAAGAAATCCTAGGGTTAAAAAATCTGGAGCAAGTCCTAGCAGAACCACAAAATGTTCATCTACTCCTAGGATGTCCTGTTCATAATTCTAGTTCATGTCCTAGGATGTGCTATTCATAATTGTTAATCCAAACAGCAGATACACAAGCACTGGATTTTACAAATGTCCAAACAGTGTCATATCTGAAATGTATGATTTTCAGTAGCAGAGATTCAGAGTCATTAGTTTTGAGTGTACATCGTGAAAAACCTAGAGGACGCCGGCGGGGAGAGAAACCTAGGGGGAAGGAGGGGAGGAGAGAGGAGGAATCACCTAGAGGACGCCGGCGTCGAGGAGGCTGCGAGCGGCGATCCGGAGGAAGGGGCCCGTGATGTCGTCGATGTCCTTGGCCGCCTTCTTGACCTTCCGAGCAGAACAAGGCACGGGTGGTGAGAGGAGGAGGAGGAGAAGCTAGGGGGATGGGGGAAGGGAGGGAGGGGACGTACGTGCTGGGGCGGGGGTGGAGTCCGGCGGGGGTCGGGGCGGCGGCGTCGAGGCAGCGCAAGACCAGAGCGGCGGACGATGTGCAGGCGCGGCGGACGGAGGGGGCGGAGCAAGGGGGCGGCGGCGTACGGTTGGGGTCGAGGAGTGGGGGATCTGGTGAGCGAGCGAGGGAGGGAGGCGACAGTGCGAGGGGAACAAGTACGTCGATTCTAATGGCGCACCTCCCCCTGGTGCGCCATAAGTACGTCGATTCTAATGGCGCATCTCCCCCTGGTGCGCCATTAGAATTTTGTTTTACTTACTAGCCCGACTGGTCAGGTTATATTCCACCTAACCCTATCTCCATCAGAACACGCCCACTAGCCTGACTGGTCAGCACGCAGCACACACACTAGGAGGTCCTGGGTTCGATTCCCAGGCTCCCCAATTTTTGTTTTTATGCATTTAAAATGCTGTTTGATATTTATTTGTGTTTAAATATGTTCAAACTTGTTTAAATCATAACAGTAATATTTTTTTTATAAAAACAGTAATTTTTTTTAAAAAATATCATCAAATTTGTTATTTGAAAATATAATCAAATTTGCTTTTTTTGCAAATTTAGTTGCATTCATTTGTGACGGTGGAGCGGGCCGGGGGGGGGTGCGGGGGAGAGGGTGCGGGGGGTCGTCGGCGACGGCCGGTGGAGCGGGGGAGGGTGCGGTGGGTCGTCGGCGGCGGTGGAGTGGGGGAGGGTGCGGGGGGTCGGCGGCGGCGGCCGGTGGAGCGGGGGAGATGGTGCCCATGAAATACAATCGAGAAATGAAGGCTACAATTTAAATACAATCGATCTTAGCTAGCTATCTGTTCACAATTTTCTTGCCCTTATTTTTCGTAAATGAAGTTCTTCTCTTGAACGGACGTCCTTTAGGTATGGTGGTCCTGCTTCTTCTTGTGGTGTATGCTAATACTTCATCGTCGTCGTCATGTTCCATCTTTGGGTCGCCGTACTTGTCGAAGTCTTGCTCATTGGCGACTCCATCCATTCCGATGATCTTCCTTTTGCCTCTCCTCACGACAACACGACTGGGCTTTGATGGGTCGGTAATGAAGAAGCATTGGTCCACTTGGGAAGCCAGTACCCATGGCTCATTTTTCGCGGTGACGTTCGCGCCTGCGGTCTTGGATTTGGCTTCGGGTATAACCATGGTGGTGAAATACCGGTCTTCTTTTATGACGCTCTTGGCCCATCTGACACGGAACATCGGGACCTTCTCTCCAGCGTAGCTCAGCTCCCAGATCTCCTCGATCCTTCCGTAGTATCTATCCTTGTCGTTACCGGTGTAGGATTCCATCGTTACCCCAGAGTTCTGATAACCATCGCTCTTCATGTCCTTGTCCTCGGTGTAGAATGTGTAGCCGTTGATATTGTACGCCTCATACGTCATCAGGTTGTGCTCGGCGCCCTGTGACAAGGCGAATATGAGTTGTTCTTCCGCGGAAGAATCCTCATGTAAAGGGTACGACAGAAGCTTCTGCTTGAACCAACGCGTGAAACATGAGTTGTGCTATTTGATTATATCTCCGTCTGTCCTCTGTTGGCCTCGGTCATTGTACGTCATCTCAATAAACGTTTTGTGCTCTACCACCCAAGGATCGACCACGTCTATGTGTTTTAGCGCGACTAGGTTTGCTCTTTCAAAGTCGGCGAGTCGACCATTGAAGTCGACATGCATTTCGCGGCGACCCTCACGGTGACCCCATCCAGCGAGCCTGCCGAGGTGCCTGTTGACGGGCAGACCAACGGGGTTCTCGATGCCTAGATAATTCGTGCAGTAGGATATGCACTCTTCGGTCAGAAAGCCCCTGGCTATGCTTCCCTCTGGACGTGACATGTTGCGAACGTATCCTTTGATGACACCATTCATCCTTTCGAACGGCATCATGCTGTGCAGGAACGTCGGCCCGAGTTGGATGATATCCTCCACGATATGGACCAGCAGATGCACCATAACGTCGAATAATGCGGGAGGGAAGTACATCTCAAGCTCGCATAGTATCACCACGATCTCTTCCTGTAGCCTTCTAAGTTGCCTCACGCCAACCGACTTCCGAGAGATGATGTCGAAAAAGTTGCATAGGCCAAATAGCGTTTCACGGACGTGCGCGTCCATGATCCCACGGATTGCAACTGGAAGTATCTGCTTCATCATCACGTGACAGTCGTGAGACTTCATCCCGCTGAACTTCTGTTTCACTGAGTCTAGGTATCTGCTTATCTTCCCCGCGTAACCGTAAGGAAGTTTTACTCCTACGAGGCATGTGAAAAACTGATCGATCTCCTCCTGACTTAGAGTGAAGCACGCGGGAGGGAAGTCATTTCCGGTCTTCTTGGCCTTTTTGCCTTTGCGACGACTTTCCGTGTCCTGCTTCGCCTCATCATCATCATCATCATTAGCGTGAAGCTCCTCCCTGATGCCCATTGATTTCAAGTCTGCCCTTGCTTTCGGCCCATCTTTGGTCCTCTCTGGCATGTTGAGCAGGGTACCAAGCAGACTCTCGCACACGTTCTTCGTGATATGCATGACATCAAGGCTGTGAGGCACACGGTGGATCTTCCAGTACGGCAAGTCCCAGAACAGACCTCGTTTTCCATACCTTCAGCAGTGGCTCTGGCGCCTTTCGCTTCTTTCCCGGCTCTGGCGCCTTTTGCTTCTTTCCCGGCAGTGGGCAATCTTTCCAATTTTTCAACAGCTCGTCTATTTCCTCGCCGCTCCTCGTACGCGGGCGTCTTCGGGGTTCGGTTTCACCATCGAACAGATCCTTGCGTTTCCTCCACGGGTCATCGTCGCGAAGCCACCTTCGATGTCCCATGAACACGGTTTTCGAAGACCCGGGATCTCTATCTAGCTGGCGATACGTTGTGTCATCCATGCACCTAACACATCCAGAAAATCCGTGGACCACCTGCCCCGGGAGATATCCGAAACCGAGATAGTCGTGCACCGTCGTGAGCAGTGCGGCTCTCATAGGGAAATATTCTTTCTCTGTGGCGTCCCACGTATTGGCTGGCGTTTTCCACAGCGTGTCTAGCTCCTCTTCCAGCAGCCCCAGATACAGATTGATGTCGTTCCCTGGTTGTTTCGGCCCTTCAATTAGCATACTCATGTGAATGTACTTCCTCTTCATGCACAACCAGGGGGGAAGGTTGTACATCCACACAAACACAGGCCAGGTGCTATGTGTGCTTCTCTGGCTGCCAAACGGATTGACTCCATCGGTGCTCGCGCCCAGCACGATGTTCCTTGGATCGTTACCAAATTCTGGGTGTTCGAAGTTCAACGCTTGCCACTGGCTCCCATCCTTAGGGTGACTCAGCATCTTGTCTTTTTTATTTATCTCCGGATCATTTGCGTCATCTTCTCGCTTCTTCTCCTCCCTATCCGCGTGCCAACGCAGGAGCTTTGCTACCTTAGGGTCCGCAAAATACCGCTGCAGACGAGGAGTGATCGGAAAGTACCACACCACTTTTCGAGGAGCTTTCTTCCTCTTCTTGTATTGAGTGACGCCGCACACCGGACATATGGTAGACTCCGTGTGCTCGTCCCGATAAATGATGCAATTGTTCATGCACACATGGTATTTCACGTGCGGTAAATCCAGAGGACACACGATTTTCTTCGCCTCCTCGAAACTGGTCGGGCACTTGTTCCCCTTGGGAAGACGTTCGTGCCAGAATGACATGTTCTCGTCGAAGCATGCGTCGGTCATTTTGTGCTTTACCTTCATCTCCAGAGCCATGAGCATTACTTTCAGGCGGGTATCCTCGGGCCTGCATCCTTCATACAATGGAGTAACCGCGTCTATCTCCAGTTGATCCAGCTTGGCTTTCTCTCGGGCGGCAGCTCTTGCGTTATCCGTCTGCTTGAGAAGCAGCTCTTGAATATGAGGGTCCTGCACCCAGCCCATCGATGGTCCATCGTCGTCTGCTCCGCCGGCATCTTCATCTTCATGATCATGCCCTTCGTCTGCTCCCGGATCTTCCTCAGCATCATGTCCGACATCTTCTACATGATGACTGTGTACAGCATCACCGTCGTGATCATGTCCTGGAGATTCTTCGTCTTCTCGCCCGCCCGAGCCGCGGTGGTTGTCTTGCTGCCCATCCTCATTTCTTGCCCGACCCCCATGGACGACTTCATAGTCATCTTCATCACCTTGCCACCGATAGCCATCCATGAAACCACGCAAGAGCAGGTGGTCCCGCACCTGCCCGGAATCCGGGTCCGCAATAAGGCTCTTCAGCTTGCATCTTCGACACGGACATCTTATCTCCGTCTCGTTCTTTTCAAGCATCTCGGCCTTCGGGGAGCTCAAAAACCTATTCACGATGCCTTCGGTCATCGTGCGGACCATGGTCACCTGCGGGGTAGAGCAAAACGATATTTTAGAACCAAGAAAAAATTTGGCATGACTTTCCCTAAAAATAGGACCAAAAAGAATGCATAGTGCCAAAATTCTTGCCGAAACGGAAATGAATCAATATTCCGGCAAAATATTGGCAACTATCGCATTTCAAATACCGGTACCTGCAAACACAAACATATATGCAACACCACAAACATATGCAACACCACAAACATACATAGATCTAGTTAGGACATAAAAAGTGCATGTGCACGTTGTTGGAGGGAGAACAACATAAAGATAGCTTCCCCCTTACTTACCTATCAAAAAAAGGGGCTTTAACCACGTAATTTGGATGAATTTATGGTGCAAATGAGGTGAGGAGGAGGAGGCAGCCGAGACAAGCTTGGAGGAGGGAGGAGAGAATGAAGTGGGGAAATTGAGTGGGTAGGTGTGGCTGTCCAAAATATCTAGCTCGTCCCAGGTTACTAATGGCGCACCACCACATAATGCGCCATTAGTAACCCTGGTTACTAATGGCACACCTGCTGGTGGTGCGCCATTAGTAGTTTTGCAAAAAAACACTAATGGCGCACGGGGCAGCAGTGCGCCATTACTAGCTTAAACTAGTAATGGCGCACTGCCCCAGGTGCGCCATTAGTAGTTTTACAAAAAAGTAAAAAATAAAAAAAATATTTTAGTGGCGCACTATGTTGCTGATGCGCCATTACTAGTTACAACTAGTAATGGCGCACTATGTCCTGGTGCGCCATTAGTATGTCTGGCAAAATAAAATAAAATAAAATTTGTTACTAATGGCGCACCGCGTGTCTGGTGCGCCATTAGTGTATTTCACACTAATGGCGCACCACATATCTGGTGTGCCATTAGTGGCCATTCCATCTATAGCCCTTTTCCTAGTAGTGCCTCCCTCCCCATGTTTCTTATGGGCTTCTTTCTCTTGTCGGCTAGGATTCATGCTGGTTTTGACAAACACCGTGGGGCGTTTTACTGGAATGCTGCGGACAATCGTCGCAAATATCGCTTCGTCAAATGGAAATTGATGTGCAGGCCCAAAAACCTTGGGGGGTTAGGAATTCTTAATACTTTCATCATGAATCAATGCTTGATGATTAAATGGTGGTGGAAGATTATGAGCGCTGAGGATCAACCCCTTTGGCTGTCGATCCTTAAGGCTAAATATTTCCCGTCCTCGAGCCCGATGTTTGCTCTGCCGCGTGGTGGCTCTCAGTTTTGGAAGTCTCTGGTCAAAGTTAGACCTGTTTTTCAATCTTTTGTCAAGTTTATTGTTGGGGACGGATCCTCGATTCGGTTTTGGCTTGATTGGTGGCGTGGAGATTCACCTCTCTCGGTGACCTTCCCTACCCTTTTCTCTTACTGCTCTGACCCTAATATTTCTATTGCGAAGCTTGCATCCCAGGGGTGGAACCTGGCCTTTCGCCGTTCTCTGTCGCCTGTAGAGTTTGAAGATTGGCAATGTCTTACTGCCCTCTTCCCTACGCTCTCGACGGTCAGGGAGTCGGTACTTTGGCCGCTTTCTGCCTCTGGGCGTTTTTCTGTTAAGTCTCTTTATTCTAAGCTCGTTGGTGGCTCGCGTACCAATCGTTTTTCCCAAATTTGGAAGGCCCGTATTCCCCCTAAGATTAAAATCTTCTTGTGGCAAGCCTTTCGAGGCCGGTTGCCCTCGGCTGATCAGATTCGTAAGAGAAATGAGCCGGGCTCCCAGTTTTGTGCTCTTTGCGGTGATGTGGAAGACTCGGATCATATCTTTTTTCACTGTCACCTGGCTAAGCTTATTTGGAGTTGCGTGCGGGAATGGCTTCATGTTTCTTGGGCCCCTGCCTCCTTTGCCGAGTTGCGCAGCTTGGCTTCCAACCTCTCCGGTGTATCTAGGCACATCTTTTGGGTGTTGGGGGCTTTATGCTGGTCTGTGTGGACTACTAGGAACAAATTTACTATCGAGCACGTGTTTCCGGCTAAACCGGCTGACTGCTTATTTAAATCGTGTGCTTTCCTGCAGCAGTGGAAATCATTGACTAAGGTCGACGACCAAGAGGCGCTCTCTATGCTGATCTACAAAATCCGGACAACGGCGTCTCAGTTATGCAGACAAGAGCAGGATGCTTGATTGCTTCTTTTGGGCCAGATGCTTTAGCTTTAGTCGGTTCTTTCTCTTCCGGCCTGCGTGCCGTGTACTGGCGTGGGAGCCATGTACCTGACTTTATCCTTCGTCGTCTTGCCCAACGTTGGGGCTTGGGTGTGTTTGATACTTTTCTGTGATGCTGTTGCTACCTGCCTTATGGCTTTATTTATAAAGTCGGGCGTATGCCTTTCCTCTAAAAAGAAAAGTTCCTTTGAAGCCCTTTGGTTTGTAGGAATGGATTCCTATTTCTATCACATTTTTAGGAAAACATATTAGGCTAGACTCAATGGAAAAATTCTATCCTATGCACCAAATGACATCTCTTTCTATATAGGAACTGAGATGTATATCATCTCACTCCCTATTATTTTTCTATTTTTATAAAATTTCTATCTTATGCATCAAAAGAGGCCTCAATGGTAGTTCTGCAGGTTTCCTCTAATTTATTCCTTTCTCTGTGGGGGGTGGTGACTGGTTTGGCTAGCATGGAGTACGTGGCAGGCTTTATGAGAAACGAAAGAGAGAAAAATGGACAGATGAGACAAATATAGAGACCCAAAGCCCAATGCATTAGTAACCTGCTGACAATAATTCAGGCTAATACTACTAGGCTTGCCTGTAGGTCGACCTTTCAAAGATCTATTTGGTCATTTGCCATACGTACGGCCTTGGTTCAGGTTATTTGGGCTGGTTGTAACGGGGTATCATGTACTATGCATATGATATTAGTGTATGATACTACTTTTTTCGTTCAAAATACTTGTCATTAAAATAAATAAAAAGAGATCTATCTAGAATTAATATACGTCTAAATGCATCCCTTTTATTCATTTTGATGACAAGTATTTCCGGACGGAGGGAGTACTTTCGTAATGCATAGTATCATTAGTTAGTATATTACTTATTAATTGTCATGCATGTTATAAAATAGTACAATATTTAATATGATAACATATTCTCTCTTTCTTCATTTAATTGTGTGTTATATCATCTAAAAAGTTTAGTTAACATCCATGATACTACCATTAAGACCAGCCTTATGGATTTACCGGACTATGGGCTCCTGAGGGGAATTTACTTACAACTCACGTTGCTCGGGAAAAATAAATGAAGCTGAGTGTGGAACATATTCGACAAAGCCCAATTTAACCTCGGTGAAGTATAAGCCGAGTGTTACACTCGGCATATGGTCCTCGCTTCATTTTTTTAAGCTTAGGCCGAGTGTCAATTCATGGATGGTCAGCTTATAAGTCAAGGTTAAAAACGTGGCACTCGGCGAAAAAAAGCAGTATGACAACCGGCGGCCGATAACGGTGGTGCCACATGGCACATCCGTAAGCCGAGAGGGAGGCCTAACTCGTGTTTTTACACTCGGCTTATGAGGAAATACACGCGAACACGTGATTTTTTTGGTAGTGAGTTGTGTTTCTCTCTCAATCTCTACTATTAAAAAAGCAACTAATTGGGGGCACCCCTTGTTGGGTGTCCGAGCGACACTTTGGTGCGCGGGCTCACCCTAGCGCATATCGGATGGTTTTTTCTTTGGCTTTTCTTTGGTTTCATGATTTTTAGGTTTATTTATTTATTGGGTTTTTTAATAAAAAATTCGTGTTATATTGGTTTCTTTGGGGTTTTTCCTTGTCTATCAAGAGCGTGAAAATCACGGTAGTGCTTCGCATGAAGCATGGTTGTGCTTCTCACGCGAAAGCACAATTGTGCTTTTCTGAACAACACCGCTTGAACCACTTCTCTTAAAGTAATTGTGTTTCAATGAAAACGTTAAGCACGGATGTGCTTCCGCGAGCATGAGAAAATTCGGTCCATATTCGATGTTGACGCTAGAGCAATGAGAGTACGAGACAACATTTTGAGACAATGTACTATTGTTTTTGTCAAAAACCCCTATGGTTACTTTATGCAATGGGGTGTATTAGAAACTGGAAAAGTATGTTGTCCATGATGAGTATGTGTGGGGAGAACCAAATTATCATTAATTCAAGAGTTTCTACCTATTTCCACACCCTTTAATATTTTCCTTTTATAGGTTGATGACCCACAAGTATAGGAAATCAATCGTTATCCTTTCGATAAGTAAGGGTGACGAACCCAATGAGGAGTAGAAGGAATTGATAAGTCGTTTCAGCAAGATATTCTCTTCAAGTGTTGTAAAAGAGTAGTAACAGATAATTTAATAGCAACATAAATTGATAGCAAGTAACAAGTAACCAAAGTAACAAGGTGCAACAAAGTGGCTCAATCCTTTTATTGCAAAGGACAAGCCGGGAGTACTTCTTATAATAACAAAGCATTCTCGAGGACACATGGATGCTAGTGTGTTGTTCTTACTTGAACAAGCAACCCACTTATGATCATCCCTTCTTAGAAGCATCCGCAACTACAAAAAAAATTAAGATAATTCTAACCATAGCATTAAACATATGGATCCAAATTAGCCACTTATGGCATAGCGCATAAAGTAGGGTTTAAACTTCTGTCACTCTTGCAACACATCATCTACTTACTACTCCACAATGCCTTCCCCTAGGATCAATGTAATGTAGGCATGTATTTCGTATATAGTCATACGTGCTTATGGAAAAGAACTTTCATGACATCTTTTGTCCTACCCTCCCGTGGCAGCGGGGTCCATAAGGAAACTAAGGGATATTAAGGCCTCGTTTTAATAGAGAACTGGATCAAAGCATTAGCACTTAGTGAATACATGAACTCCTCAAACTACAGTAATCACCGGAAAGAATCCCAATTATTGTCACCTTGGGGTATGCGGATCATAACTCGTAATAGGTGCATATAACTTGAAAGATAGGATCAAGACCACAATATATTCATGAAAACATAATAGGTTCAGATATGAAATCATGGCACTCGGGCCCTACTGACAAGTATTAAGCATAGCTAAGTCATAGCAACATCAATCTCAGAACGTGGATACTAGGGATCAAGCCCTAACAAAACTAACTCGATTACATGATAAATCTCATCCAATCCATCACTGTCTAGCAAGCCTACGAAGGAATTACTCACTCGCGGCAGTCAACATCATGAAATTGGCGATGGAGGAAGGTTGATGATGACGATGGCGACCGATTTCACCCTCCGAAGCCCCGAACGGACTCCAGATTAGCCCTCCGGATGAAGAACAAGAGGTGGCGGCGGCTCTGTATTGTAAAACATGATGAATCCTTCTCTCTGATTTTTTTCTTGGCAAATAGGTATATATGGAGTTGGAGTTAGAGTTGCCGGAGGTCTAGGGGGCCCACAATGTCACCAGGTGCGCCCTGGGTGGTGGGCGCTGTCGTGGGAACGATTCCGACAATAAGAGAGAGGTAGGATAAAGGAGCATGATCTATCGAGATGCATATGGGTGACACGGTGTTTTAGCGAGTTCGGGCCTCTCTCGGCGGAGATAAAAACCCTACGTCTCGTGCTCCGGAGAGGCTTTGTTTTATTTGAGTGTATATCCGGAGATTACAATATGTGTGTGAGAGAGAGGAGAACAGATCGCCATGCTTGAGCTAGTCCTGAGACTAATGGCTAGAGAGAGCCAGGTGGAGGGATGAGAGAAAAAGAGCCTGCCATGTCTAGTGGTGAGGGGTGGCTTATATAGAGTGCGCCACCCCCTCACCTCTTATGTTACAAAGTGGGGGCGTTAATGCCATAACTCAACCTACTATTAAGGTGATGCTTCGAGTGTCTTGTCAACCGTTGGTCTTCGCATATCTGAGTGAGATCAGGTGCTCCGAGTGGAATGAGTTCGTCGAGTGGAGTGCTATGCTCCGAGTTGTTGCCGTCCGAGTGACTTGATGGTCATCCGAGTGGATAGTATGTCTGTATGAAATTTATCTGGACGCACATGCTATGTGGTCCCCATGCTTTATGATATTTCGACCCTTGTGAGCCTACCTGTTATGTGTATCCCCAACATTAGCCCCCGAATCGATTGCAATTTTGCAGAACGAGTTTGTTAAAGACACAATTTGGCCCGAGTGATTACGGAAATACTCAGTACCCGTCATCGTGCTTTCAGACAACCAAGGTTTGAACAAAATCTCAATGGATTCTGGTACTATGCTTCTCGACTGATCTGGGATAAGTGCCCGCGAGGAGCAACTTGGTGACATTTGATCATCTCTCGGAAGAGGTTAACTCGTGATCAGAGTATAGATGTGTCCTTAAATCCGGGTAACAATATTAACGCATGGACTGCTCTCTCGGAGAGATGCCATTCTTATCCCAGAGGAACGTCAATACGAGTCGGTTCTAGATCCAAACTTATGAGATCCACGCTTTGAGTCCTAGAAGAAGGCTCAAAACAGGTCCACGGAGGAGCGTTAAACTCACCTTATAGCAATTTTTTTGGTAGCCGATGGGAGCCTTACTTGTTTGTTTGTTGTTCGCCACTCGGACCGGTCAGGCCGTACCGAGTGGAGATTACTCTAGTGGGGGCACGCTGAGTGCACCCACTGGGTGCAGTCCCCGAGACTGCCATTCTTATCCCACCGACTGCCGGCAGTCGACGGCGGTCTGAGAGAACTAAAAATCTTCTTAGCTGATACTAATAGAACTTGTTCCTCTCCGACTCAGAGATCGAGTATTACTTGAGGATCTGGTACTGGTCTAGCTTGACCTTCCTCGACTCAGAAGTCGAGTATCACTTGAGTGATCTAGAGATGGTCTTGCATCGAGCAAAATGTTTCTTTCTGAGTTCTCTTCTAGTGGGGGCACGCTGAGTGCACCCACTGGGTGTAGTCCCCGAGCCTCTGTCGGACAAGATGAGTCGGGCAGAGGTTTTAAGTCTCCTGGTAAACCTCCACGCAGTCGATATGGTAAATATCTTTTAGTCTGAAATTGAGTCAATCGGATGCATCTTCAGGCGCTTGATATGGTAAATAAGCTCAGCCTGGAGCTGACTCAGTCGGACAGATCTTCGTGCAGTCGGCATGGAATAAATTCAGCCTGTAACTCGGTCAAGCAGGTGAATCTTCGTGCTCTCGGCACAGTGAATGAATTCGGCTTTGAAACTGCCTACTGTAGAAAAAAGCTGGACACTCCAGGGAGTAATCTTTCCATTAGTACTTCTTATATTGACCATTAGATTTTGCGTGAACGGGGTATTTGTAAGAGTACATTGTCTCTGTAGAGGAGCTTCATTTTCACCCTTTTACATGAAAGGGGTATTTGTCCGAGTGGACGTGCTTCCCGACTGGCCGGGGTATGTTGACTGCAAGGAAAAACTTGGTGGCACTCGTATGTCTCCCGGAGGAGATAGACTAGTGGTCTGACATGGGCGTGCCATGAAACCCGACTGGCGAGGCTAGTGTGTGGGCTGAATCTCCGGAGAGAGGCCACTCATTATCCCGGGGGAACACCAGCACATGCCATCTCTGAGTCCAAGTTTGTGAAACTGACACCTTGGAGCCTAGGATAGAGCCAAGTGTATCCGTAGAGGAGCGTTGTTTTCACCCTTTTTCAGTCTTGAAGATGACTTCAGGTAATATTTGGGCGATCGTCCGAGTGGACAGTACTACCCTTATAGTTTTTCGGTGGACCGAGCATTTATGGTCAGAAAGATATTCCTGATGTGATCATGGGTTGATTGAATGGGCGTAACCCTTGAGGGAGGCATGGCCATCGGCTGTGCGTAGCCGCCGAGTGATGCTCGAAAGAGGTAAGCTTGCTACAGAGTGTGATATGGGCTTTGATCATATGAGTAAGTTAGTTGTCCCCGTGTTGGGGGTGTAGAGGTAAAGACATGTCCAACTGATGGTGACGCGCGAGGCAGCCGAGGTGCGATGATGTGTACAGCCGAGTGACGACGCACGGGGCGGCCGAGTAGTGAAGACGTGCACAACCGAGTGGCGACGCGCGGAGCGGCCGAGTGGTGAAGACGTGCCCAACCGAGTGGCGATGCGCGGGGCGGCCGAGTCATGACGTGCGACGTGGTCGAATGATGAAGATGTGCAAGACTGAGTGGCAATGCGCGGGGCGGCGGAGTGGTGAAGAAGTGCACAACCAAGCGGCGACGCCGGGGCGACCGAGTGGTGATGACGTGTGAGGTGGTCGAATGTAGGACTACATATCCAGCCAAGTGGCGACGTGCGGGGCGGCCGAGGGGCATGGATGTGTACAACAGAGTGAAGACGCGCGAGGCGGCCGAGTGGTGAAGACGTGCACAGCCGAGTGGTGACGCGCGGGGTAGCCGAGTGGTGAAGGCATGCACAACCGAGAGGTGACGCATGGAGCGGCCGAGTGGTGAAGACGTGCACAACCGAGTGGCGAGGTGCGGGATGAACAAGTGGTGATGACGAGCACAATGGAGTGGCACCGCGCGGGGTGGTCGAGTGAGGATGCCCGAGGTGGCCGAGTGAAGGACTACGTGTCTAGCCAAGTGGTAATGTGCGGGGTGGCCGAGTGAAAGATTGCATGTCCAGCCAAGTGGCTCAAATGGTCTTCGAAAGAGTTAGCCAGATGCTTTCGAAGCTAATGTAGTGACGAGGTCGGTGCAGTGTGGTTGCGACACAACAAGACCAGCGTGACAACTGAGTCTGAGTAGGAATGAAGATGGCGTGCAGAGCGTCTGGGTGATTATAAAACTTGTCAAAGTGGCGGCTCGAATGCACTTGTTGAAGTGAAGGATCTGACTGGTGATGAAGTACTTGACCACTCAGGAGAGTGTCATTCCAAATGAGATGCAGCCCCCGAGTGCGGCGTAGCCCTCGAGCGTACTACAGGCTTCGACAACGGACATGTCTGAATACGAGAAATATAGTTTTGAATGGATGATTTGCAATTCATTGAGTCGGACTCAGGTAAAGATGAGGAGAAGCTTCCGAGTGATGCTCGAAAGAGGCACACTCGCAAAGGAGTGAAATGTGTAAGTTTAATTATAAAAGGGACTTATCTGTCTCATGCCTGACATGGTCTATATCATTGATACGATGAAGAGGATTCCACAGAGGGGTTGGTGGGATGTGTTTGAAGTCAAGAGAGCGACAAGGTCGGTGTTGTGGTGCGCTAAGACCAGTATGGTGACCGAGTCTGAGTAGAGATGAAGTTGGCGCATGGGGCCGTCGAGTGGTCGCGTAACTTGTGTATGAAAAATAGCACAAGCCGACTTAACAATTTTTCGAGGAAATTTGATGTGTGATGAAATGATTTGTGTGAATAACACCCATAGACACCCGCTGGGAGTGCAAGGGGCTTGCTTGTTAACCAACGAGTCTGAAAGAGCGAAGGATCTGTTCGAACTTGTTGAAGCAAAGGATCCGACTGAAATTGTTGGAGTACTGGCTCAAAATAAAACGGAAGTGTAGTGTTTCGATTGAGTTGCAGCCCCGGAGGACCGATGCGAACTCGAAATGAAGAACACATGGTGTTCGTGAATGATGTATGCGGAAAAAATGGAAGTTGGACTCGGGAGTCACATAACCAGTACTAAGCAAGTATGTGAAAATAAGCAGTCGAGCGTGGAGGCATGCTCGGTGGCGTGACCTCCGAGTGGACATGATTTGTGAATTACAGGATACTCAGGAACGCGGAAATAACAGAATGCAGTGCATGTAGAATGACTTAGCTGTTTGAAGGCGCGCGAGGCGGCCGAGTGGTGATGAGGTGACCAACCGAGTGGCGACGTGGGGGGGAGGAGTGGTGATGAGGTGACCGACCGAGTGGCGACGCGCGGGGTGGCCGAGTGGTGATGAGGTGACCTACTGAGTGGCGACGCGCCGGGCGGCCGAGTGGCAATGAGGTGACCTACCGAGTGGCGACGCGCGGGGCGGCCGAGTGGTGATGAGGTGACCAACCGAGTGGTGACGCGCGGGGCGGCCGAGTGGTGATGAGGTGACCAACCGAGTGGCGACGCGCGGGGGCAGCCGAGTGGTTATGAGGTGACCAACCGAGAGGCGACGCGCGGGATGCCCGAGTGGTGATGAGGTGACCAACCGAGAGGCGACGCGCGGGGCGGCCGAGTGGTGATGAGGTGACCAACCGAGAGGCGACGCGCAGGGCGGCCGAGTGGTGATGAGGTGATCAACCGAGAGGCGACGCACGGGGCGGCCGAGTGATGATGAGGTGACCAACCGAGTGCTGACGCGCGGGGCGGCCGAGTGATGATGAAGTGACCAACCGAGTGCTGACGCGCGGGGCGGCCGAGTGGTGATGAGGTGACCCAGCGATGGCGACGCGCGGGGCGGCCGAGTGGTGATGAGGTGACCAACCGAGTGGCGACGCACGGGGCGGCCGAGTGGTTATGAGGTGACCAATCGAGAGGCGACGCGCGGGGCGGCCGAGTGATGATGAGGTGACCAACCGAGAGGCGACGCACGGGGCGGCCGAGTGGTGATTAGGTGACCAACCAAGTGGCGACGCGCGGGGCGGCCCAGTGGTGATGTTGTGACCAACCGATGGCGACGCGCGGGGCGGCCTAGTGGTGATGAGGTGACCAACGGAGAGGAGACGCTGAAGGAAATATGCCCTAGAGGCAATAATAAAGATATTATTTATTTCCTTATATCATGATAAATGTTTATTATTCATGCTAGAATTGTATTAACCGGAAACATAATACATGTGTGAATACATAGACAAACAAAGTGTCACTAGTATGCCTCTACTTGACTAGCTCGTTGATCAAAGATGGTTATGTTTCCTAGCCATTGACATGAGTTGTCATTTGATTAACGGGATCACATCATTAGGAGAATGATGTGATTGACTTGACCCATTCCATTAGCTTAGCACTCGATCGTTTAGTATGTTGCTATTGCTTTCTTCATGACTTATACATGTTCCTATAACTATGAGATTTTGCAAGTCCCGTTTACCGGAGGAACACTTTGTGTGCTACCAAACGTCACAACGTAACTGGGTGATTATAAAGGTGCTCTACAGGTGTCTCCGGAGGTACTTGTTGGGTTGACGTATTTCGAGATTAGGATTTGTCACTCCGATTGTCGGAGAGGTATCTCTGGGCCCACTCGGTAATGCACATCACTTAAGCCTTGCAAGCATTGCAACTAATGAGTTAGTTGCGGGATGATGTATTATGGAACGAGTAAAGAGACTTGCCGGGAACGAGATTGAACTAGGTATTGAGATACCGACGATCGAATCTCGGGCAAGTAACATACCGATGACAAAGGGAACAACGTATGTTGTTATGCGGTCTGACCGATAAAGATCTTCGTAGAATATGTGAGAGCCAATATGAGCATCCAGGTTCCGCTATTGGTTATTGACCGGAGACGTGTCTCGGTCATGTATACATAGTTCTCGAACCCGTAGGGTCCGCACGCTTAAAGTTTCGATGACGGTTGTGTTATGAGTTTATATTTTTTGATGTACCGAAGGTTGTTCGGAGTCCCGGATGTGATCACGGACATGACGAGGAGTCTCGAAATGGTCGAGACATGAAGATTGATATATTGGAAGCCTATATTTGGATATCGGAAGTGTTCCGGGTGAAATCGGGATTTTACCGGAGTACCGGAGGGGTTACCGGAACCCCCCGGGGGTTTAATGGGCCATAGTGGGCCTTAGTGGAGAAGAGGAGAGGTGGCCAGGGCAGGGCCGCGCGCCCCTTCCCCCTATTCCGAATAGGACAAGGAGAGGGGGGCGGCGCCCCCCTTTCCTTCGTCTCTCCCTCCTCTTTCCCCCTTCTCCTAATCCAACAAGGAAAAAGAGGGAGTCCTACTCCCGGTGGGAGTAGGACTCCTCCTGGCGCGCCTCCTCCCTGGCTGGCCGCACCTCCCCCTTGCTCCTTTATATACGGGGGCAGGGGGGCACCCCAAAGACACAACAATTGATTTGATCTTTTAGCCGTGTGCGGTGCCCCCCTCCACCATAGTCCACCTCGATAATACTGTAGCGGTGCTTAGGCGAAGCCCTGCTTAGGTAGAACATCATCATCGTCACCACGCCGTCGTGCTGACGAAACTCTCCCTCAACCCATGGCTAGATCGGAGTTTGAGGGACGTCATCGGGCTGAACGTGTGCTGAACTCGGAGGTGCCATGCGTTCGGGACTTGATCGGTCGGATCGTGAAGACGTACGACTACATCAACCGCGTCATGCTAACGCTTCCGCTTTCGGTCTACGAGGGTACGTGGACACACTCTCCGCTCTCGTTGCTATGCATCACCATGATCTTGCGTTTGCGTAGGAATTTTTTTTGAAATTACTACGTTGCCCAACAGTGGCATCCGAGCCTGGTTTTATGCGTAGATGTCATATGCACGAGTAGAACACAAGTGAGTTGTGGGCGATATAAGTCATACTGCTTACCAGCATGTCATACTTTGGTTCGGCGGTATTGTTGGATGAAGCGGCCCGGACGGACATTACGCGTATGCTTACGCGAGACTGGTTCTACCGACGTGCTTTGCACACAGGTGGCTGGCGGGTGTCAGTTTCTCCAACTTTAGTTGACCGAGTGTGGCTACGCCCGGTCATTGCGAAGGTTAAAACAGCACCAACTTGACAAACTATTGTTGTGGTTTTGATGCGTAGGTAAGAACGGTTCTTGCTCAGCCCGTAGCAGCCACGTAAAACTTGCAACAACAAAGTAGAGGACGTCTAACTTGTTTTTGCAGGGCATGTTGTGATGTGATATGGTCAAGACATGATGCTAAATTTTATTGTATGAGATGATCATGTTTTGTAACCGAGTTATCGGCAACTGGCAGGAGCCATATGGTGGTCGCTTTATTGTATGCAATGCAATCGCCCTGTAATGCTTTACTTTATCACTAAGCGGTAGCGATAGTCGTAGAAGCATAAGATTGGCGATACGACAACGATGCTATGATGGAGATCAAGGTGTCGCGCCGGTGACGATGGTGATCATGACGGTGCTTCGGAGATGGAGATCACAAGCACAAGATGATGATGGCCATATCATATCACTCATATTGATTGCATGTGATGTTTATCTTTTATGCATCTTATCTTGCTTTGATTGACGGTAGCATTATAAGATGATCTCTCACTAAATTTCAAGATAAAAGTGTTCTCCCTGAGTATGCACCGTTGCCAAAGTTCGTCGTGCCCAGACACCACGTGATGATCGGGTGTGATAAGCTCTACGTCCATCTACAACGGGTGCAAGCCAGCTTTGCACACGCGGAATACTCAGGTTAAACTTGATGAGCCTAGCATATGCAGATATGGCCTTGGAACACTGAGACCGAAAGGTCGAGCGTGAATCATATAGTAGATATGATCAACATAGTGATGTTCACCATTGAAAGCTAATCCATTTCACGTGATGATCGGTTATGGTTTAGTTGATATGGATCACGTGATCACTTAGAAGATTAGAGGGATGTCTATCTAAGTGGGAGTTCTTAAGTAATATGATTAATTGAACTTCAATTTATCATGAACTTAGTACCTAATAGTATCTTGCTTGTCTATGTTGATTGTAGATAGATGGCCCGTGCTGTTGTTCCGTTGAATTTTAATGCATTCCTTGAGAAGCAAAGTTGAAAGATGATGGTAGCAGTTACACGGACTGGGTCTGTAACTTGAGGATTATCCTCATTGCTGCACAGAAGAGTTACGTCCTGGAAGCACCGCTAGGTGTACCACCTGCGCCAGCAACTGCAGACATTGTGAATGCCTGGCAGTCACGTGTTGAGGACTACTCGATAGTTCAGTGTGCCATGCTTTACGACTTAGAACCGGGACTTCAACGACGTTTTGAACGTCATGGAGCATATGAGATGTTCCAGGAATTGAAGTTAATATTTCAAAAGAATGCCCAGATTGAGAGATATGAAGTCTCCAATAAGTTCTACAGCTGCAAGATGGAGGAGAATAGTTCTCTCAGTGAGCGTATACTCAAGATGTCTGGGTACTACAATCACTTGATTCAACTGGGAGTTAATCTTCCGGATGATAGTGTCATTGACAGAATTCTTCAATCACTACCAGCAAGCTACAAGAGCTTTGTGATGAACTATAACATGCAAGGGATGGATAAGACAATTCCCGAGCTCTTCGCAATGCTAAAAGCTGCGGAGGTAGAAATCAAGAAGGAGCATCAAGTGTTGATGGTTAATAAGACCACCAGTTTCAATAAAAAGGGCAAAGGGAAGAAGAAGGGAACTTCAAGAAGAACAACAAGCAAGTTGCTGCTCAAGGGAAGAAACCCAAGTATGGACCTAAGCCTGAGACTGAGTGCTTCTACTACAAACAGACTAGTCACTGGAAGCGGAACTGCCCCAAGTATTTGGCGGATAAGAAGGATGGCAAGGTGAACAAAGGTATATGTGATATACATGTTATTGATGTGTACCTTACCACAACTCGCAGTAGCACCTGGGTATTTGATACTGGTTCTGTTGCTAATATTTGCAACTCAAAACAGGGACTACGGATTAAGCGAACACTGGCCAAGGACGAGGTGACGATGCACGCGGGAAACGGTTCCAAAGTCGATGTGATCGCCGTCGGCACGCTACCTCTACATCTACCTTCGTGATTAGTATTAGACCTAAATAATTGTTATTTGGTGCCAGCGTTGAGCATGAACATTATATCAGGATCTTGTTTGATGCGAGACGGTTATTCATTTAAATTAGAGAATAATGGTTGTTCTATTTATATGAGTAATATCTTTTATGGTCATGCACCCTTAAAGAGTGGTCTATTTTTGATGAATCTCGATAGTAGTGATACACATATTCATAATGTTGAAGCCAAAAGATGCAGAGTTGATAATGATGGTGCAACTTATTTGTGGCACTGCCGTTTAGGTCATATCGGTGTAAAGCGCATGAAGAAACTCCATACTGATGGACTTTTGGAACCACTTGATTATGAATCACTTGGTACTTGCAAACCGTGCCTCATGGGCAAGATGACTAAAACGCCGTTCTCCGGAACTATGGAGAGAGCAACAGATTTGTTGGAAATCATACATATAGATGTATGTGGTCCGATGAATGTTGAGGCTCGCGGTGGATATTGTTATTTTCTCACCTTCACAGATGATTTAAGAAGATATGGGTATATCTACTTAATGAAACATTTGAAAAGTTCAAAGAATTTCAGAGTGAAGTTGAAAATCATCGTAACAGGAAAATAAAGTTTCTACGATATGATCGTGGAGGAGAATATTTGAGTTACGAGTTTGGTCTACATTTGAAACAATGCGGAATAGTTTCGCAACTCAAGCCACCCGGAACACCACAGCGTAATGGTGTGTCCGAACGTCGTAATCGTACTTTACTAGATATGGTGCGATCTATGATGTCTCTTACTGATTTACCGCTATCATTTTGGGGTTATGCTTTAGAGACGGCTGCATTCACGTTAAATAGGGCACCATCAAAATCCGTTGAGACGACGCCTTATGAACTGTGGTTTGACAAGAAGCCAAAGTTGTCGTTTCTTAAAGTTTGGGGCTGTGATGCTTATGTGAAAAAGCTTCAACCTGATAAGCTCGAACCCAAATCGGAGAAATGTGTCTTCATAGGATACCCAAAGGAGACTGTTGGGTACACCTTCTATCACAGATCCGAAGGCAAGACATTCGTTGCAAAGAATGGATCCTTTCTAGAGAAGGAGTTTCTCTCGAAAGAAGTGAGTGGGAGGAAGGTAGAACTTGATGAGGTAACCATACCTGCTCCCTTATTGGAAAGTAGTTCATCACAGAAACCGGTTCCTGTGACGTCTACACCAATTAGTGAGGAAGTTAATGATGATGATCATGAAACTTCAGATCAAGTTGTTACTGAACCTCGTATGTCAACCAGAGTAAGATCCGCACCAGAGTGGTACGGTAATCCTGTTCTGGAAGTTATGTTACTAGACCATGACGAACCTACGAACTATGAAGAAGCGATGGCGAGCCCAGATTCCGCAAAATGGCTTGAGGCCATGAAATCTGAGATGGGATCCATGTATGAGAATAAAGTGTGGACTTTGGTTGACTTGCCCGATGATCGGCAAGCCATTGAGAATAAATGGATCTTCAAGAAGAAGACTGATGTTGACGGTAATGTTACTGTCTATAAAGCTCGACTTGTTGCGAAAGGTTTTCGACAAGTTCAAGGGATTGACTACGATGAGACCTTCTCACCCGTAGCGATGCTTAAGTCTGTCCGAATCATGTTAGCAATTGCCGCATTTTATGATTATGAAATTTGGCAAATGGATGTAAAGACTGCATTCCTGGATGGATTTCTGGAAGAAGAGTTGTATATGATGCAACCGGAAGGTTTTGTCGATCCAAAGGGAGCTAACAAAGTGTGCAAGCTCCAGCGATCCATTTATGGACTGGTGCAAGCCTCTCGGAGTTGGAATAAACGCTTTGATAGTGTGATCAAAGCATTTGGTTTTATACAGACTTGTGGAGAAGCCTGTATTTACAAGAAAGTGAGTGGGAGCTCTGTAGCATTTCTGATATTATATGTGGATGACATATTGCTGATTGGAAATGATATAGAATTTCTGGATAGCATAAAGGGATACTTGAATAAGAGTTTTTCAATGAAGGACCTCGGTGAAGCTGCTTATATATTGGGCATCAAGATCTATAGAGATAGATCAATACGCTTAATTGGACTTTCACAAAGCACATACCTTGACAAAGTTTTGACGAAGTTCAAAATGGATCAAGCAAAGAAAGGGTTCTTGCCTGTGTTACAAGGTGTGAAGTTGAGTAAGACTAAATGCCCGACCACTGCAGAAGATAGAGAGAAGATGAAAGATGTTCCGTATGCTTCAGCCATAGGATCTATCATGTATGCAATGCTGTGTACCAGACCTGATGTGTGCCTTGCTATAAGTCTAGCAGGGAGGTACCAAAGTAATACAGGAGTGGATCACTGGACAGCGGTCAAGAACATCCTGAAATACCTGAAAAGGACTAAGGATATGTTTCTCGTTTATGGAGGTGACAAAGAGCTAGTCGTAAATGGTTACGTCGATGCAAGCTTTGACACTGATCCGGACGATTCTAAATCGCAAACCGGATACGTGTTTACATTGAACGGTGGAGCTGTCAATTGGTGCAGTTCTAAACAAATCGTCGTGGCGGGATCTACGTGTGAAGCGGAGTACATAGCTGCTTTGGAAGCAGCAAAGGAAGGAGTCTGGATGAAGGAGTTCATATCCGATCTAGGTGTCATACCTAGTGCATCGGGTCCAACGAAAATCTTTTGTGACAATACTGGTGCAATTGCCTTGGCGAAGGAATCCAGATTTCACAAGAGAACCAAGCACATCAAGAGACGCTTCAATTCCATCCGGGATCTAGTCCAGGTGGGAGACATAGAAATTTGCAAGATACATACGGATCTGAATATTGCAGACCCATTGACTAAGCCTCTTCCACGAGCAAAACATGATCAGCACCAAGGCTCCATGGGTGTTAGAATCATTACTGTGTAATCTAGATTATTGACTCTAGTGCAAGTGGGAGACTGAAGGAAATATGCCCTAGAGGCAATAATAAAGTTATTATTTATTTCCTTATATCACAATAAATGTTTATTATTCATGCTAGAATTGTATTAACCGGAAACATAATACATGTGTGAATACATAGACAAACAGAGTGTCACTAGTATGCCTCTACTTGACTAGCTCGTTGATCAAAGATGGTTATGTTTCCTAGCCATTGACATGAGTTGTCATTTGATTAACGGGATCACATCATTAGGAGAATGATGTGATTGACTTGACCCATTCTGTTAGCTTAGCACTCGATCGTTTAGTATGTTGCTATTACTTTCTTCATGACTTATACATGTTCCTATGACTATGAGATTATGCAACTCCCGTTTACCGGAGGAACACTTTGTGTGCTACCAAACGTCACAACGTAACTGGGTGATTATAAAGGTGCCCTACAGGTGTCTCTGAAGGTACTTGTTGGGTTGGCGTATTTCGAGATTAGGATTTGTCACTTCGATTGTCGGAGAGGTATCTCTGGGCCCACTCAGTAATGCACATCACTTAAGCCTTGCAAGCATTGCAACTAATGAGTTAGTTGCGGGATGATGTATTACGGAACGAGTAAAGAGACTTGCCGGTAACGAGATTGAACTAGGTATTGAGATACCGACGATCGAATCTCGGGAAAGTAACATACGGATGACAAAGGGAACAATGTATGTTGTTATGCTGTTTGACCGATAAAGATCTTTGTAGAATATGTGAGAGCCAATATGAGCATCCAGGTTCCGCTATTGGTTATTGACCGGAGACGTGTCTCGATCATGTCTACATAGTTCTCGGACCCGTAGGGTCCGCACGCTTGAAGTTTTGATGGCAGTGATGTTATGAGTTTATATGTTTTGATGTACCGAAGGTTGTTCGGAGTCCCATATGTGATCACGGACATGACGAGGAGTCTCGAAATGGTCGAGACATGAAGATTGATATATTGGAAGCCTATATTTGGATATCGGAATTATTCCGGGTGAAATCGGGATTTTACCGGAGTATCGGAGGGGTTACCGGAACCCCCGGGGGGTTTAATGGGCCATAGTGGGCCTTAGTGGAGAAGAGGAGAGGCGGCCAGGGCAGGGCCGTGCGCCCCTTCCCCCCTAGTCCGAATAGGACAAGGAGAGGGGGGCGGCGCCCCCCTTTCCTTCCTCTCTCCCTCCTCTTTCCCCTTCTCCTAGTCTAACAAGGAAAGGGAGGGAGTCCTACTCCCGGTGGGAGTAGGACTCCTCCTGGCGCGCCTCTTCCCTGGCCGGCCGCACCTCCCCCCTTGCTCCTTTATATACGGGGGCAGGGGGGCACCCCAAAGACACAACAATTGATTTGATCTTTTAGCCATGTGCGGTGCCCCCCTCCACCATAGTCCACCTCGATAATACTGTAGCGGTGCTTAGGCGAAGCCCTGCGTCGGTAGAACATCATCACCGTCACCATGCCGTCGTGCTTACGAAACTCGCCCTCAACACTCGGCTGGATCGGAGTTCGAGGGACGTCATTGGGCTGAACGTGTGCTGAACTCGGAGGTGCCGTGCGTTCGGTACTTGTTCGGTCGGATCGTGAAGACGTATGACTACATCAACCGCGTTGTGCTAACGCTTCAGCTTTCGGTCTCCGAGGGTACGTGGACACACTCTCCCCTCTCGTTGGTATGCATCACCATGATCTTGCGTGTGCGTTGGAATTTTTTTGAAATTAGTACGTTCCCCAACAGACGCGCGAGGGCGGCCGAGTGGTGATGAGGTGACCAACCGAGAGGCGACGCGCGGGGCGGCCGAGTGGTGATGAGGTGACCAACCGAGTGGCGACACGCGGGGCGGCCGAGTGGCGATGAGGTGACCAACCGATGGAGACGCGCGGGGCGGCCTTGTGGTGATGATGTGACCAACCGAGAGGCGACGCGCGGGGCGGCCGAGTGGTGATGATGTGACAAACAGAGAAGCCACGCGCGGGGCGGCCGAGTGGGGATGATGTGACCAACAGAGAGGCGACGCGTGGGGCGAATGAGTGGTGCTGAGGTGACCAACCGAGTGGCGACGCGCGGGTCGGCCGAGTGGTGATGAGGTGACCAACCGATGGCGAGGCACGGGGCGGCCGAGTGGTGATGAGGTGACCAACCGAGAGGGGGACGCGCGGGGCGGCCGAGTGGTGATGAGGTGACCAACCGAGAGGCGACGCGCGGGGCGGCCGAGTGGTGAAGAGGTGCCAAGCGAGAGGCGACGCGCGGGGGGGCCAAGTGGTGAAGAGCTGAGCAACCGAGAGGCGACGATCGGGGGGGGGGGGGGCGAGTGGTGATGAGGTGACCAACCGAGAGGCAACGCGCGGGGCGGCTGAGTGGTGATGAGGTGACCGACCGAGAGGCGACGCGGCGCGGCCGAGTGGTTATGAGGTGACCAACCGAGAGGCGACCCACTGGCCGGCCGAGTGGTGATGAGGTGACCAACCGAGAAGCGACGCGGGGCGGCCGAGTGGTGATGAGGTGACAGAACGAGAGGCGACGCGCGGGGCGGCCCAGTGGTGATGAGGTGACCAACCGAGAGGCGACGCGCGGGGCGGCCGAGTGATCATGAGGTGACCAACCGAGCGGCGACGCGCGGGGCGGCCGAGTGGTGAAGAAGTGACCAACTGAGTGGCAACGCGCGGGGCGGCCGAGTGGTGATGAGGTGACCAACCGAGTGGCGACGCGCAGGGCGGCCGAGTGGTGATGAGGTGACCAACCGAGAGGAGACGCGCGGGGCGGCCGAGTGGTGAAGAGGTGACCAACCGAGTGGCGACGTGCGGGGCGGCCGAGTGGTGATGAGGTGACCAACCGAGTGGCGACGCGCGGGGTGGCCGAGTGGTGATGAGGTGACCTACCGATGGCGACGCGCGGGGCGGCCGAGTGGTGATTAGGTGACCAACCGAGAGGCCACACGCGGGGCGTCCGAGTGAAGTAGACGCGTTCCGCGGAGTGACGATGCGCGGGGCGTCCGAGTGAAGTAGACGCGTCCTGTGGAGTGACGATTCGCGGGGCGTACAAGTGAAGTAGACGCGTCCCGCGGAGTGACGATGCGCGGGGCGGCCGAGTGATGATGAGGTGACCAACCGAGAGGCGACCCGCGGGGCAGCCGAGTGGTGATGAGGTGACCAACCGAGAGGCAACGCCGGGTGGCCGAGTTGTGATGAGGTGACCGACCGTGATGCGACGCGCGGGGCGGCCCATTGGTCATGAGGTGACCAACAGATGGCGACGCGCGGGGCGGCCGAGTGGTGAAGATGTGAGCAACGGAGTGGCGACGCGCGGGGTAGCCGAGTGGTGATGAGGTGACCAACCGAGTGGCGATGCGCGGGGCGGCCGTGTGGTGATGAGGTGACCAACCGATGACGACGCGCGGGGCAGCCGAGTGGTGATGAGGTAACCAACCGAGAGGGGACGTGTGGGGCGGCCGAGTGGTGATGAGGTGACCAACCGAGAGGCGACGCACGGGGCGGCCGAGTGGTGAAGAGGTGACCAACCGATGGAGACGCGCGGGGCGGCCTTGTGGTGATGATTTGACCAACCGAGAGGCGACGCGCGGGGCGGCCTTGTGGTGATGAGGTGACCAACCGAGAGGCAACGCCGGGTGGCCGAGTGGTGATGAGGTGACCGACCGTGATGCGACGCGCGGGGCGGCCCATTGGTCATGAGGTGACCAACAGATGGCGACGCGTGGGGCGGCCGAGTGGTGAAGATGTGAGCAACCGAGTGGCGACGCGCGGGGTAGCCGAGTGGTGATGAGGTGACCAACCGAGTGGCGATGCGCGGGGCGGCCGTGTGGTGATGAGGTGACCAACCGATGACGACGCGCGGGGCAGCCGAGTGGTGATGAGGTAACCAACCGAGAGGGGACGTGTGGGGCGGCCGAGTGGTGATGAGGTGACCAACCGAGAGGCGACGCACGGGGCGGCCGAGTGGTGAAGAGGTGACCAACCGATGGAGACGCGCGGGGCGGCCTTGTGGTGATGATGTGACCAACCGAGAGGCGACGCGCGGGGCGGCCGAGTGGTGATGATGTGACCAACCGAGAAGCCACGCGCGGGGCGGCCGAGTGGGGATGATGTGACCAACAGAGAGGCGACGCGTGGGGCGAATGAGTGGTGCTGAGGTGACCAACCGAGAGGGGACGCGTGGGGCGGCCGAGTGGTGATGAGGTGACCAACCGAGAGGCGACGCGCGGGGCGGCCGAGTGGTGAAGAGGTGCCAAGCGAGAGGCGACGCGCGGGGGGGCCGAGTGGTGAAGAGCTGAGCAACCGAGAGGCGACGATCGGGGGGGGGCGAGTGGTGATGAGGTGACCAACCGAGAGGCAACGCGCGGGGCGGTTGGGTGGTGATGAGGTGACCGACCGAGAGGCGACGCGGCGCGGCCGAGTGGTTATGAGGTGACCAACCGAGAGGCGACCCACTGGCCGGCCGAGTGGTGATGAGGTGACCAACCGAGAAGCGACGCGGGGCGGCCGAGTGGTGATGAGGTGACAGAACGAGAGGCGACGCGCGGGGCGGCCCAGTGGTGATGAGGTGACCAACCGAGAGGCGACGCGCGGGGCGGCCGAGTGATCATGAGGTGACCAACCGAGCGGCGACGCGCGGGGCGGCCGAGTGGTGAAGAAGTGACCAACTGAGTGGCAACGCGCGGGGCGGCCGAGTGGTGATGAGGTGACCAACCGAGTGGCGACGCGCAGGGCGGCCGAGTGGTGATGAGGTGACCAACCGAGAGGAGACGCGCGGGGCGGCCGAGTGGTGAAGAGGTGACCAACCGAGTGGCGACGTGCGGGGCGGCCGAGTGGTGATGAGGTGACCAACCGAGTGGCGACGCGCGGGGTGGCCGAGTGGTGATGAGGTGACCTACCGATGGCGACGCGCGGGGCGGCCGAGTGGTGATTAGGTGACCAACCGAGAGGCCACACGCGGGGCGTCCGAGTGAAGTAGACGCGTTCCGCCGAGTGACGATGCGCGGGGCGTCCGAGTGAAGTAGACGCGTCCTGTGGAGTGACGATTCGCGGGGCGTACAAGTGAAGTAGACGCGTCCCGCGGAGTGACGATGCGCGGGGCGGCCGAGTGATGATGAGGTGACCAACCGAGAGGCGACCCGCGGGGCAGCCGAGTGGTGATGAGGTGACCAACCGAGAGGCAACGCCGGGTGGCCGAGTGGTGATGAGGTGACCGACCGTGATGCGACGCGCGGGGCGGCCCATTGGTCATGAGGTGACCAACAGATGGCGACGCGCGGGGCGGCCGAGTGGTGAAGATGTGAGCAACCGAGTGGCGACGCGCGGGGTAGCCGAGTGGTGATGAGGTGACCAACCGAGTGGCGATGCGCGGGGCGGCCGTGTGGTGATGAGGTGACCAACCGATGACGACGCGCGGGGCAGCCGAGTGGTGATGAGGTAACCAACCGAGAGGGGACGTGTGGGGCGGCCGAGTGGTGATGAGGTGACCAACCGAGAGGCGACGCACGGGTCGGCCGAGTGGTGAAGAGGTGACCAACCGAGAGGGGACGCGCGGGGGGGGGGGGGTGCGAGTGGTGAAGAGGTGACCAAACGAGAGGCGACGCGCGGGGGGGCCGAGTGGTGATGAGGTGACCAACCGAGAGGCAACGCGCCGGGCGGCCGAGTGGTGATGAGGTGACCGACCGAGAGGCGACGCGGGATGGCCGAGTGGTTATGAGGTGACCAACCGAGAGGTGACCCACTGGGCGGTCGAGTGAAGTAGACGCGTACCACGGAGTGACGATGCGCGGGGCGTCCAAGTGAAGTAGATGCGTCCCGCGGAGTGACGATGCACGGGGCGTACAAGTGGAGTAGACGCGTCCCGCGGAGTGATGATGCGCGGGGCGTCCGAGTGAAGAAGACGCGTCCCGCAGAGTGACGATGCGCTGGGCGTCCGAGTGAAGTAGACGCCTCCCGTGGAGTGACGATGCGTGGGGCGTCCAAGTGGAGTAGACGCGTCCCGCGGAGTGACGATGCACGGGGCGTCCAAGTGGAGTAGACGCGTCCCACGGAGTGACGATGCATAGGCCGTCCGTGTGAAGTAGACGCGTCCCGCGGAGTGAAGATTCACGGGACGTCTAAGTGAAGTAGACGCATCCCGTGGAGTGATGATGCGCGGGGCGTCCGTGTCTGGCAAGTTGATGAGGACGTTCCCAATGGAGCGGCGACGCGCAGGGCAGCCAAGCGGGCAAATTGATGAAGACGTGCCCAACTGAGCAGCGACGCGCGGGACAGCCAAGTGAAATAGACGTGTCCCGCGGAGTGTCGACGCGCAGGGCGTCCGAGTGAAGTAGACGCGTCCCGCGGAGTGGCGACACGCGAGGCGTCAAGTGATGATGCACGGGGCGTAATTAGTCATCTGTTTGTTAGCCGACCGAGTAGAAAGGTGAATCGGCCGAGTGAGCCACAACTGAGTTGCGATCCGATCGCCACGCCATCAGCCGAGTGGAATAAATGGCAAGTCGGTCGAGCGACGTTACGTGTCTCGGTTTGCCTGTAAGTTAGTACATCCACGAATATTTTTTGCTGGACTAAATATTCATGCACGGATGCTATTTTGCAAGGATTAAAGACCAGGGATGGTTATGCATGCATGCACAATTAACTGGCATAGGAACTGCGGAAGTTTTGGCTACAGTAATTACTTGCTTAATGAGTTGCAGTAATGAGCCACATAATGAGCTGTGGTAATTAACCGCTTAATTAGGCTATTAAATTAACAAAGGATTATGAGGCGCTCGTTATGCGCTTGGGATAGTGGGCTAGGTACCTTTTGATGTAGATGATGCAGATGAAGGAGATGCAGGTGGCTGGGTAGCGTGCGTTGTTGGCTATGTAAGCGAGGGTCGGCGAGCGCGTCATGGGGCGGCAAGCGTGGCACGGGCCAGGGAGCGCAGCGCTGGGCCGGCAAGCGTGCACGGTGCTGCATGCGGTAGAGCGTTTCACCGCTCCAAGAGTCGACGGGTCTGATCTCCTCGCCCCTTCATCCGCACATGTGGCGACCATGCATGGAATAGCGGCCACAGTGTTCGCATACGAGGCCGAAGACGGTCCTATTCTTGTCAAAGGCAAGAGGCATCACAAGTAAAATTGGGAATAGATTTAAGAATGGATACAAACCATCTGCATCATGGTTCGATAGACGCCATGCCCCACGGTGGGCGCCAACTGTCGTGGGAACGATTCCGATAATAAGAGAGGGGTAGGATAAAGGAGCATGATCTATCGAGATGCATATGGGTGACACGGTGTTTTAGCAAGTTTGGGCCCCTCTCGGCGGAGATAACAACCCTACGTCTCGTGCTCGAGAGAGGCTTTATTTTATCTGAGTGATATCCGGAGATTATAATATGTGTGTAAGTGAGAGGAGAACAGATCTCCATGCCTGAGCTAGTCCTAAGACTAATGGCTAGAGAGAGCCAAGGGGAGGGATGAGAGAAAAAGAGCCTGCCATGTCTAGTGGTGAGCGGTGGCTTATATAGAGTGCGCCACCCCCTCACCTCTTATGTTACAAAGTGGGGGTGTTAATGCCATAACTCAGCCTACTATTAAGATGATGCTTCGAGTGTCTTGTCGACTGTTGGTCTTCGCATATCCGAGTGAGATCAGGTGCTCCGAGTGGAATGAGTTCGTCGAGTGGAGTGCTATGCTCTGAGTGGTTGTTGCCGTCCGAGTGACTTGATGGTCATCCGAGTGGATAGTTTGTCTGTATGAAATTTATCTGGACCAACATGCTGTGTGGTCCCCATGCTTTATGATATTTCGACCCTTCGTGGGCCTACCTTTTATGTGTATCCCCAACAGGCGCGCCTCCCGAGCTTGTGGCTCCTGGGTGGCCCCCTCTGGTATCTTTTTTCGCCAGTATTTTTAATATATTCCAAAAATATTCTTTGTAAATTTTCAGGTCAATCTGAGAGCTTTGATTTCTGCACAAAAACAACACCATGACAATTTTGCTTAAAGCAGCGTCGGTCTGGGTTAGTTCCATTCAAATCATGCAAATTAGAGTCCAAAACAAGAGCAGAAGTGTTTCGAAAAGTAGATACGATGGAGATGTATCAACTCCCCCAAGCTTAACCAGTTGACAAACTGAAAGTGACAAAGAAAAACTTTTACAAACTCTGTTTGATTTTGTTGTTGCAAATATGACTAACCATGTTCAGGTTTCAAGCAAAGATTATGAACTAGCCATATTCACGATAACATTTAGGTCTCACGTTTACTCACATCAATAACATAACCAACTAGCGAGCGATAATAAAATGTCTCGGATGACAACACTTTTTCAAAAACAATCATGATATAATGGTATCTCGCTAGCCCTTTCTGAGACCGCAAAACATAAATGCAGAGCACCTCTGAAGTTCAAGCATTGACTAGACATTGTAATTCATGGCAAAGAAGATACAGTCACACCCATACTCAACATCAACTAAAAACAAAGCATAAAAATAACAATGATGCTCTCCAGCTGGTGCTTTAATAAGAAGATGATGATTCAATAATATAAGTAAATGGATAGGCCCTTCGCAGAGGTAAGCAGGGATTTGCAGAGGCGCCAGAGCTCGAAGCTTTTAAAACAGAGATGAATATAATTTTTAAGAGATACGCTTTCATTGTCAACGTAGTAACCGAGAGCTCTCACTATCTTCCATGCTAGACACATTATAGGCGGTTCCCAAACAGAATGGTAAAGTTTTACCCCCCCTCCACTAACAAACGCAGGCCATGGCTAGCCGAATCCTTGGGTACCCTCCATACCAACAACAATCTGGGGGAGTTTTGCTTCATTAATATATTTTAATTTTGATTTTGATCATAGGACTGGGCATCCCAATTACCAGCCACTTTCTCGTGTATGACACGTGAATCAACACTCATCATAAGAATAACCCACCTAGCATGGAAGATACTGACAGCCTCCTGTCACTACATGAGCGATTCGGGCATACATAACAGATTATTATTTGATGTTTTAGACTTTGGCACATGCAAATTTACTTCGAACGGCAGGTAAATGCTGCATATAGGTAGGTATGGTGGACTCATATGGAACAACTTTGGGTTTAAGGAAGTGGATGCACAAGCAGTATTCCCGCTTAGGACAAGTGAAGGCTAACAAAAAGATTGAGAAGCGACCAACTAGAGAGCGACAACGGTCATAAACATGCTTTGAGATTAATTAACATTGAGTGCAACCATGAGTAGGATATAAAACACCATAAACATAAATGTCATGGAGGCTATGTTGGTTTTGATTCAACTACATGCGTGAACATGTGCCAAGTCAAGCCACTTGAGGCATTCAGAAGAGGATACCATCCTATCATACTAAATCATAACCATTTTAAAAGCATGTTGGCACACAAGACAAACCATTATATCCTCTCCTAGCTATTTAAGCATGGTGATACGTCTCCAACGTATCTATAATATTTGATTGTTCCATGCTATTATATTATCCATCTAGGATGTTTTATATGCATTTATATGCTATTTTATATGATTTTTTGGACTAACCTATTAACCTAGAGCCCAGTGCCAGTTTCTGTTTTTTCCTTGTTTTTGAGTTCTACAGAAAAGGAATACCAAACGGAGTCCAATTGACCTGCCAATTTTTGTGGATTTTTTATGGACCAAAAGAATCCCCCGGAGTAAAAGAGTTGGGCTAGAAGAATCCCGAGCCGTCCACGAGGGTGGAGGGCGCACCCTACCCCCCTGGGCGCACCCCCTATCTCGTGGACGACTCGGAGACCCCCTGACGTGAGACCGATGTAAAAAATTCCTATAAATACAGAAACCCCCAGAAAGAAATCTAGATCGGGAGTTTGCAGCCGCAAGCCTCTGTAGCCACCAAAAACCAATGGGGACCCTGTTCTAGCACCCTGCTGGAGGGGGGATCCCTCACCGGTGGCCATCTTCATCACCCCAGCGCTCTCCATGACGAGGAGGGAGTAGTTCACCCTCGGGGCTGAGGGTATGTACCAGTACCTATGTGTTTGATCTCTCTCTCTCTCGTGTTCTTGATTTGGCACGATCTTGATGTACCGCGAGCTTTGCTACTATAGTTGGATCTTATGATGTTTCTCCCCCTCTATCTCTTGTAATGGATTGAGTTTTCCCTTTGAAGTTATCTCATCGGATTGAGTCTTTAAGGATTTGAGAACACTTGATGTATGTCTTGCATATGCTTATCTGTGATGACAATGGGATATTCACGTGATCCACTTGATGTATGTTTTGGTGATCAACTTGCGTGTTCAGTGACCTTGTGAACTTATGCATAGGGGTTGGCACAAGTTTTCGTCTTGACTCTCCGGTAGAAACTTTGGGGCACTCTTTGAAGTACTTTGTGTTGGTTTGAATAGATGAATCTGAGATTGTGTGATGCATATCGTATAATCATACCCCACAGATATTTGAGGTGACATTGGAGTATCTAGGTGACATTAGGGTTTTGGTTGATTTGTGTCTTAAGGTGTTATTCTAGTACGAACTCCAGGATAGATCGAACGGGAAGAATAGCTTCGTGTTATTTTACTACGGACTCTTGAATAGATCAATCAGAAAGAATAACTTTGAGGTGGTTTCGTACCCTACAATAATCTCTTCGTTTGTTCTCCGCTATTAGTGACTTTGGAGTGACTCTTTGTTGCATGTTGAGGGATAGTTATATGATTGAACTATGTTATTATTGTTGAGAGAAGTTGCACCAGTGAAAGTATGAACCCTAGGCCTTGTTTCGAAGCATTGCAATACCGTTTGTGCTCACTTTTATCATTAGTTACCTTGCTGTTTTTATATTTTCAGATTACAAAAACCTATATCTACCATCCATATTGCACTTGTATCACCATCTCTTCGCCGAACTAGTGCACATACAATTTACCATTGTATTGCGTGTGTTGGGCACACAAGAGACTCTTTGTTATTTGGTTGCAGGGTTGTTTGAGAGAGACCATCTTCATCCTACGCCTCCCACGGATTGATGAACCTTAGGTCATCCACTTGAGGGAAATTTGCTACTGTCCTACAAACCTCTGCACTTGGAGGCCCAACAACGTCTACAAGAAGAAGGTTGTGTAGTAGACATCACATGGCATGAATAACTATGATCTCTAATTGTCATTCCAACATGTGTCATTCATAATAGGCTGAATCACGAACGATGAGCTAAACATATTTACAAAAACAAGACAGGTCGATTTGATACCAGCTTTTCTCCATCTCAGTTGTTGGTGGGAAACGACACCTATGGGATCACAAGAATCCCTACTACGGTTGCCGGGGCGCAGGGTTGCAAGAAGAGCAGGATTAGTAATCAGCACACGGATCACTTACCCAAGTTCGGGCCGCGAGGATGCGTAAAACCCTAGTCCTGCTTTGGTGGATGTATTGAGTGTTCTTGAGCCTTCCAACTAGCTATGGTGGCTGGGTCGTTCCAAAGAGCCGAATCCTTCTCCAGTACGCCATGGGCTTCCTTTTATAGTCGAAAGGGGCTGCCATAGTGGCACATAGGAGGTGGAAAGGCGTACAGTGCTACGAGCTTATCGCTCGTATTACAGGACAAGACGCATTTAATGCATCGCTTAGGTGTCCCCTTGCTTTATTGGGGACGGGAATGAGGCCCGTCCCGTCCGTCGCCGCTCCTCCTTGCTTCGACACGCGCCCTGGTCAGTGATGCATGCGGCGCCATGTAGGCAGGCGGACAACTGAGGTGGCGCGGTGGCAAAGTCTTCACGAATATCTTCATGCGCCACGCTGGCGCTTGCTGAGTTGGCCTGGGAGCTGCATGTTGCCACGCAGGTGCCTGCCCAGCTGGTTGAGTTGGCAGCTGCATGCGAACGGCGGTGGAGAATTGGCTGGTGCGGGCCTGGAGGTGGCCTTGCTGGCGCCCTTGGCGAGGGCCTTGCCAGGTGGCCCGGCAAGGTCCTCGCCGTGGCGTGCTGTTGTCTCTGGCAAGGATCTTGCCGGGGGTCTTGTGGCTCCCCTCGGCAAGGATCTTGCCGAGGATCATTGTCTTTTAACCCTCATCTGATCCTGAATATTCCTTGTCTTCAAAAAGATCTGCATGCCACCATGGAGGTGCCTCCCGAGCCCTGGCCCAACGTGGTTGATGGTGTTGGAGACCGTGGGCTTAAGGGTGGTGCGCTCTGCCGGTGTTGGACGAGCCGCCCAGACAAGGGCCTTGCCGGGGCCGCGGAGGCTGCCCCGGCAAGGGTCTTGCCGGGGGAACCTGCTTCGTCTCTCTGCTCTTTTGTGGTCTTGGCCTTGGCGTTGCTCTGGCTGTCTTGGGCTTTGATTTTACCTCGGTTCACCTCCCCCGTTCTGCGTGGTGCGGCCGTGGGCGCGGCTCCGACTGTCCGTGCACAGGTAAAGGGGTACAAAGGTGCGCCCCTTCTTTTGTACACCGACAGGAGCCCCTGGGCCTGGGCCACACATAAGCGCGACACGTTGTTGGGCCAGGCCCAAAAATGGTGCGCGGGCAGGAGGGGCGGTTTTTACCGCGGTAATTTTCCGTCTGCTGCGCTTCCCCACGACCCACGTTGAATGCGTGACGTGGAGGGGTGTGCGTGACATGGGCGGCATGCGTGGGGCGGTTCCCGCATGCATGCGTCACATCGTGGTAAAGAGGCGGCTCACGCCTTCCCCGTAAAAAGAGGGAGGTGTGGAGGCGTGGCTCATTTACTGGATGGACTCGGGTCGCAGTCTTTAAGGTGCCCACGCCCCGTGATCACGGGGCGGGGAACGGTCGCCTCACCCGTCCTTTCGACCCTGCACGCTCGCCACGCGTCCTACATGCAGGTGTCGGGTAGTGGTGGCGGGAAACCAGGCCGTCGCTGATTGGGGCAGCGGGTCGGTCCTGATTCCCTGCGCTTCCGCCGGCTGGATTGGCTGAGCGGGGCGGCTGGGTCTCGACCCTGCCCCTTTATAAAGAGGGGGAGAGAGAGGGTGCCACCCCACGTTCTTCAGTATCCACCCCCTTCATCTTTGCTTCTTTCTTCCATCTGCCATGGCGAGAGGAGGTTCTGGGCCTTCGACGGTGGCAGCAAGGGTCGCTGCTCGTCAGCGCGTCCCTCCCTCCCTCGAGCCCGTGGCGGCGGTGCCAGCCACAAGAGGAAGGGGGAGGGGCGTGGCCGAGGTCGCCGCGGCGGTCGGGGGATAGGGGCACGAGGTGGCGCGGCGGTCGTGCCTCCGCTAGCGGTGCCTCCCGCGATGGAGGGTCACGTCAGGGACCGGCCCGGCGAGTTCTTCATCAGGCTACGCCGGCCACCGCGTTGTCGTCTCCGTCTCCCCACCCCCTTCGCAGTGGAGATGGAGCTCGATCCGCCCCAGACCCTCAGGTTACACATGAGGGGCTGCGGGACCAGCGGTACGCGAGTCAACGTTGACTTCCCCACCCCTCACGTCATGTATCTCCGTCACGGGTGGAAGACGTTTGCCCGAATCCATAGCCTGACGGTGGGGCTCGTCCTCTACTTCAAATTAATGGAGGGCGGCCTGCTCTCCGTCAAGGTGTTAGGAGATCTTGGGACTCGCTTGAAGTGCTACATGGAGAGCTCTTCCGACGATGAAGACTCTTCCTCGAGCGGGAGTGACGAGGAGGACAGCGACAGTGGCAACGAGGGAGTCGAGCGGCAGGATGCCAACTCCAACTTCGACTGACCGCGCTACTCCTCCCTCGGTCACGCGCCCTGCCGAGGGCCATCCTCGCCAAGCTCTCCTTCGGGGTGCTCCTCGTCGTCTCCTTGGGTGGCTGGCATAGGAGGGCCGGAGAAGGCGAAGAAGGCGGTTGGCGGCCGTTAACTCGGAGTATGCGGGCACCGACGCCTTCGTCGCGTATTGGCGAGCCGCTGCCACATCTTCCAGCTTTCTGCTCCTCGCACCTCGCCTAGGCGCTCTTTTTGCCCTCCCGCTGTCCTGTTCCATCTTCTGAGGAGAGACAAGAAAGCGTTTACGGGCATCTCACATCTTTTTTAATCTGTAAGCCTTCGGGCCATGTTAAATTTAAAGCTTGTGATCCCCTTGTTCATGTTTTTCTTTCCGTACGAACTATACATGTATGGGACGTTTTCAATGAAAAAGGGTGCTTGCCGGGTTCTTCGTGCGTGAGCGAGGCCCATGCCAAGGATGAATCCTTGTTATTTTCATAAAATGCTATCGCCCGGCAACAGGCCTTGCCATTTCTCTTCTTCGGCCGACCGTTCTCGCGCTTTTGGCAGAGGCAGGGGCGAAGTAGAGTTAGGCTCCTCGTTCATCTCTTCGCCACCACAACTACTACCAAATTCCGACCCAGGAAGTAACTCTCGGGCACAGGGAAAAAGGGAGTACGGTTGTTTTAAGACATAAACGAGGCTTCACATGTCCCAGTTCCATACGGAAACGTACAACAGGGGGATGGAAAACTTATCTAAATCCGCAGCCCCCGGCAACCTTGGCTCGCCGTGGTTGGATCCTTACATCTTCAGCCCCCAGCAGCCTTGCCTTGCCGGGGTCGGAGCGTCAGTTCGTTCTCCTTTTCCCAAGTGGCTCAGCAGAAGTGCCCTGTGAACCAAAGAAAATAGAAAAGACGCACACCCGACCTCTAGGCTAGGGGTTAGTCGCCGCTAAGCACTATCAACCCTAACCGAGGAAGAGACTCAACCTAGCATGCATTCTATAACTTAGGGCGCCAGCGCTTCGTTTATTTATGCTCAGGGTCTGCGCCTGGCTTTGTACAGTGGGTTACATACCTTGTCGGCAAAGCTTGTACAAAAGGTGGCTTGCCGGGGGCCCGGCAAGCCACGCCTTATGGGTAAAACTTGCGAAGATGCTCGATGTTCCAGGAATTACTCACTAGGACAACATCTTCGGTCTCCAGGTAGACGGCGCCGGGCCTGGTGACTCGTATTACCCGATAAGGGCCTTCCCACTTCGGCGTCAACTTGTTGGTATTCTTGGCCGACTGAACACGCCGAAGAACAAGGTCGCCTTCCTCAAAGCTTCGGGCATGAACCTTGCGGCTATGGTAGCGACGCAAGGCTTGCTGGTAGCGTGCTGCTCTCACAGCCGCCCGAAGACGATCTTCCTCAAGGAGCATTGCGTCATCTTGCCGCAACTGCTCTTGCTCAAGCTCATCATAAGAGAGCACTCGAGGTGACCCGTATATGAGTTCCGTGGGGAGAACTGCCTCTGCCCCATATACTAGGGCAAAGGGTGTCTGACCGGTGGCTCGATTTGGCATCGTCCTGATCGACCAAAGAACCGCCGGCAACTCATCAATCCAGCGCCTTCCGCTCTTGTGCAGCCTGTCAAATGTCTTCGTTCTCAGGCCTCGCAACACTTCAGCATTCGCCCTCTCCGCTTGGCCATTCCTCCGGGGGTGTGCCACGGAAGCATAACAGACCTTGCTACCGAGGTCTTGAACGTACTGCATGAAGGTGTGGCTCCTGAACTGCGTGCCGTTGTCGGTGATAATTCTGCTTGGCACACCAAAGCAGCAGACCAGTCCCTTGAAGAGCTTGACGGTTGACTGTGATGTCACCTTTCTCACTGCTTCCACTTCCGGCCACTTTGTGAACTTGTCGATTGCAACGTACAAGTACTCAAAGCCTCCGACAGCACGGGGGAAGGGGCCCAGTATATCGAGCCCACAGACCGAGAATGGACAGGAGAGAGGGATTGTTTGAAGGGCTTGAGCTGGTTGATGAAGCTTCTTTGAATGGAACTGACACGCTTCACACTTGGTTACTAGTGTTGTCGCATCCTGGAGGGCGGTGGGCCAGAAGAACCTTGCCGGAACACCTTGCCGGCAAGGGCCCTCGACCCTATGTGGGAGCCACATATGCCTCCATGTATCTCCGCCAACAGCTCCAGTCCTTCCTCCCGGGGGATGCACTTCAATTTCACACTGTTCGGCCTCCTCCTGTACAGCACGCCATCGACGAACTGGTACAGGGCAGACCGACGGGCTACTTTTTCCGCTTCTTCCTGCTCCTCAGGAAGCTCCCCAGTTTGGAGGAATCAGACGGTATGCTGCGCCCATGCCGGAGCATAGGGCTCGACGTCAAAGACCAAAGGCATCTCTTCTGCCATGGGAGCGGCTGTCTCCACGGCCAGGGCTTGACGCCCTGCCGGAGCCAGTTGCTCTTTGGCAGGCTCAGTGTGCACGGCAACATCCTTGCCGGCAGTCCCAGGGGGCTCGGCGGGAAAGTACTTGCTGGGACCTGACTTCCTCCGCTTGTTCTGCCTATTGATGGTTCGACGGATGGCCGAGTTAACCGGAGCAAAAAGGTACCTGGTTCCACAGGTAGCTTGAATGCGGCACGCTTCGACAGGTAATCAGCGATGTCGTTCTCCGCTCGGGGAACGTGCTTCGCTTGGATACCGTCAAAGCGCTCCTCCAGCTTCCTCACTTCATCTACGTAGGCCTCCATCAATGGGCTCCGGTAATCCTTGTTGACTTGCCCGACGACAAGCTGCGAGTCACCCCTGACGATGAGCTTCTTCACCCCGAGGTCTGCCGCGATTCTCACACCGGCAAGCAGCCCCTCATACTCAGCAGTGTTGTTTGTGGACATCTCCTTGGGAAAGTGCATCTGGATCACATACTTGAGGTGCTCTCCGGTGGGTGCGACAGGCAGCACACCGGCACCGGCGCCTTGCAGCGAGAAAGCCCCATCAAAGTACATGATCCAGTTGCAGTCTGCTTCCTTGCCGGGGAGAGGGGTCTCCTGGATTTCTTCGTCGAGCGTTGAGGTCCATTCTGCAATGAACTCCGCCGGGACTCTGCTCTGGATTGTCGAGGTACTTTCAAACTTCAACCCAAAACTTGACAACTCCAGGGCCCATTCCACAATCCTTCCGATCGCATCTGGGTTATGCAGTATCCGTTGCAATGGGAGGCAGGTAACGACAGTGATCTCGTGGGCTTGGAAGTAATGACACAGCTTCCTCGAGGCCATAAGGAGGCCGAAGAGCAATTTCTGCACACCGGAGTACCTCGACCTAGCCCTCTGCAAGAGGGAGCTGACAAAGTAAACCAGGTGCTGCATCATCTTCTTCTTCTGCACCACCTCACTTGACTGCGCGGGCACTGCCTTGGTGGCATCAGACTCTGCCGGGGGCCTTGCCTTGCCGGCACCAGGCCCTGCAGGGGGGTCTTTGGCTTAACATCCGCTAGTTCTACCGTCGCCACTGCCTCCTCGTTGACCTCCCTCTGTGCCACCAGTGCGGCACTGACCACTTGATGTCGCCGCCAGATACAGCGGCAACGGCTCTTGTGGTTTAGGCGCAACCAGTATTGGTGTGGAGGAAAGGTATTTCTTCAGATCCTGCAATGCCGCCTCGGATTCTGGGGTCCACTCCATTGGGCCTGCCTTCTTCAAGATTTTGAAAAAGGGAAGGGCACGCTCGGCAGACTTGGAGATGAATCTGCTCATGGCGGCAACGCAGCCGGTGAGCCGACGCACATCTTTGATCCGATTGGGCGCCTCAATCTGCATAATAGCCTTGATTTTTTCTAGGTTTGCCTCGATCCCGCGCTGCGACACGAAGAATTTGAGAAGCTTGCCAGACGGAACGCTGAAGACACACTTCTCAGGGTTCAGCTTAAGGTTGATCTTGCGCAGGTTGGCAAATGTCTTTCTAGATCTTGCACAAGAGTTGCCCCGTCCTTGGTTTTTACCACTATGTCATCCATGTATGCTTCCATATTTCTATGAAGCTGGGGTTCAAAACCAATTTGGACTGCTCTTGCAAACGTCGAGCCAGCACTCTTCAACCCGAAAGGCATCCGTAAAAAGCAATACGTACCACATGGGGTGATGAATGCCGTCTTCTCTTCATCCCCTCTTGTCATGAAGATTTGGTGGTAGCCCGAGTAGGCGTCGAGGAATGACAACAGATCACACCCAGCCGTGGAGTCAACAATCTGGTCGATGCACGGCAATGGGGAGGGTCCTTAGGACAAGCCTTATTGATATCTGTGTAGTCAATACACAACCTCCATTTCCCATTTGCCTTGCGCACCACTACCGGATTGGCCAACCACGTCGGGTGGAGCACTCCTCTCACCCCAACTTGCCGCTTCCAACTTCCTGATCTCCTCTGTGATGAACTCCTGCCTCTCCAGAGCCTGCTTTCTGACCTTCTGCTTGACGGGCCGCGCATGAGGGCAGAGAGCTAGGTGGTGCTCAATCACTTCCCTGGGAACACCGGCAAGTGCATCAACCAAGACATAACATTGGGCTTCAGTGCCAGCGGGAAATAGTTGGCAAGCACCTTGTCATCACGAGCTCCGGCAGCCTGCATCGCGATGGTTTAGATGCTGAGGAACTCGGACGGATGGGTCTTGCCAGTGTACTTCTCGCAGACGTCGGGCTTGAACGTGCGGTTGGACGGCCACTGGAACTGCCGCAGCTCGCGGGTAAAGGCCGGGTAGCCCACCTCGTAAGGTAGGCCGCTGGAGCCCCCCGGTGCTGGGTGGTCCATAGCGGGCCCCGCCCGCTTGTCCGACTGGTGGCGTGTATCACACCGGCGCTCGATAGTGGTTCGAGCATGTTCGTGAGCTCGTTCTCGAAGAACTTGGCACTGGTTGCGGTGGGTCCGCGGGTCGGATGATGCTATAGAGATGTTATCACAAGCGTCGTCACGACGGGCCGACGCCCGCGGCGGCTCGTGAGGAGGAGGAGAGTGCACCGTGACTGCAGCACCCCTGGTTCTCCCAGCGCTGGCATGTGGTGGCTCGGTGGAGCGCCGACCCGAGGGTCCCGCCGGTCGCGGATTGTCTTTGTTGGCGACGGCGACGAGGCTCCGGATGGTGTCCCTCCACTCGTCGAGCTTCTCCGCAGTAGGAGGGAAGTCGAGGAGCAGCTGCGCGTGCGCCAAAGCTTCTGCTGGCGTGGGTGGCGGCGACAGCTGCGTGGACTGTGGTGCGCTTCGACTTCTAACCACGTTAGAAGGAGCTCCATCACGACCCAGCGGATGCGCGCCATTTTCGCCAGCACTTCGGCGGGCATGCTGAACTCCTTCATCCCGCGGATGACGCACATGGATCTTCCCACGGCGGTGCCCAGGGTCACCGGCATGGTGACGCTGCTCGTCGCACACACCATGGGAAGAGCGCGCAGTGGTCGCCGGCGTGGGCTTCTTGGAGGTTGCTGCGCCGCCCGTGGATAGCACAACGACACTCCTAGAGGGCCCCGCGCCGCTCGCGGGGGGCCCAGCCCCATCTTCAGACTTGGTGATGTGCGGCTCGTTGCCTGGCGCGCAAACGACGCCGCTCGCCAGGCTCTGACTGCCAGGGCGATGATGGTGCTCGCGGACCGTGACTCGGGTTCTGTCCGCGACCGGGCCGCTGCTCGCCCATACTGGCACGGGCCGTTCGGCCCCCGACGAGCCAATCGCCGTGGCCCTCTTCTTCTTGGGAGCCATGGCGGTGAAGAAATGCTAGGCTAACTACTAGACCAGATTCTCACAATTGCGCCCACTACCTGGCGCGCCAAAGATGTCGGTGGGAAACAACGCCCATTTGCGGAGATCATCTACATTTTGCTCCGTGTCGAGCTCAAACCGGCCCAAACGTTTTCCTTCGGGAGGGCGTAAAATCGCTTTCTTTCTGTAGGGAGGACAGATGATTCAAGTAAGGGCTGAGAGCCTACATATCACTGAGATGGGCCAAGGAAGAAAGAGCACCTACTGTTTAATTGAAATTCACCTATGGGATCACAAGAATCCCTACTACGGTTGCCGGGGCGCAGGGTTGCAAGAAGAGCAGGATTAGTAATCAGCACAAGGATCATTTACCCAGGTTCGGGCCGTGAGGATGCGTAAAACCCTAGTCCTGCTTTGGTGGATGTATTGAGTGTGCTTGAGCCTTCCAACTAGCTACGGTGGCTGGGTCGTTCCAAAGAGCCGAATCCTTCTCCAGTACGCCATGGGCCTCCTTTTATAGTCGAAAGGGGCTGCCACAGTGGCACACAGGAGGTGGAAAGGCGTACAGTGCTACGAGCTTATCGCTCGTATTACAGGACAAGACGCATTTAATGCATCACTTACGTGTCCCCTTGCTTTATTGGGGACGGGAATGAGGCCCGTCCCGTCCGTCACCGCTTCTCCTTGCTTCGACACGCGCCCTGGTCAGCGATGCATGCGGCGCCATGTAGGCAGGCAGGCAGCTGAGGTGGCGCGGTGGCAAAGTCTTTATGAAGATCTGCATGCCGCCACGCAGGCGCTTGCTGAGTTGGCCTGGGAGCTGCATGTTGCCACGCAGGTGCCTACCCAGCTGGTTGAGCTGGCAGCTGCATGCGAACGGCGGTGGAGACTTGGCTGGTGCGGGCCTGAAGGTGGCCCTACTGGCGCCCTTGGCGAGGGCCTTGCCGGGTGGCCCGGCAAGGGCCTCGCCATGGCGTGCTCTTGTCCCCGGCATGGATCTTGCCGGGGGTCTTGTGGCTCCCCTCGGCAAGGATCTTGCCGAGGATCGTTGTCTTTTAACCCTCATCTGATCCTAAATATTCCTTGTCTTCACAAAGATCTCCATGCCACCATGGAGGTGCCTCCCGAGCCCTAGCCCAATGTGGTTGATGGTGTTGGAGACCGTGGGCTCAAGGGTGCTGCGCTCCGCCGGTGTTGGATGAGCCGCCCCGACAAGGGCCTTGCCGGGGCCGCGGAGGCTGCCCCGGCAAGGGTCTTGCCGGGGGAACCTGCTTCGTCTCTCTGCTCTTTTGTGGTCTCGGCCTTGGCGTTGCTCTGGCTGTCTTGGGATTTGGTTTTACCTCGGTTCACCTCCCCCGTTCTGCTTGGTGCGGCCGTGGGCGCAGCTCCGACTGTCCGTGCACAGGTAAAGGGGTACAAAGGTGCGCCCCTCCTTTTGTACACCGACATCAGTCATTTCATCAAATTTTGTTATTATTGCCTTTCACTTGCATGACCAAATGATGTGAATAATAATAAGAGTGCATGTGCCGTGGACTAAGCTGGAATCTGCAAACATTTATTCAAAGGAGAAGACAATGTAATATGGGCTCTTTGTTAGATCAACAATAGTGCATATGGGAGCCACTCAATATTTTCATCGTGTTTTTCTCCTTACGACCCAAATAAAAGAAAATAATTTCAAAGAAACACACTCAAATATTTTTTAGTTTTTGTTTTTCTTGAAGGAAGGTAATAATGCAGGAAAACCAAAAACGAGAAAAACTATTTACACGGGAGAGCTCCCAAGAAGGGAAGAACAAGAAATCTTTTTGGGTTTTCTTTTAATACTACTACTAATTTATACTGGAAAGAAAAACCGAAAAGAACCGAGAAAAATTTGGGGGTTTTTATGAAAGTTTTTCAAACACACAAGAAGAAATTAGAATAAATAAACTAACATGGATTATACAATGAAAAAGGATGAACACGGACAACTGTAATGAATGTGTGATATATGAATGTAATGTCGGTAATAAATACGTACTCCCCCAAGCTTAGGCTTTTGGCCTAAGTTGGTCTATGGCCACGGCTTGCCTGGTTGATACCCAAAGTCATAGTGTGGGTTGTACTGGATTGCAGCCGCCACAGCTTGGCGAGCTGCCTCATTGAGACGGGTGGCCTCCCTCACCCTCTCATACTCCTCTGCCTCCTCCATAAGTATGAAATATCTCCCTTTTACCTGAAAGCTAAAGAAGGAAGGAGCGGGAAGCGTAATATGGAAAATGCGACGCCTGTTAAAGATTAGTCTGTATTGGAATGGCAAGTCGCCCCTTTCAAGAAACTGGAAACACTCCATAGCGGCATAATCAAGGAATACAGGCGGCAACTGGGTATCATCATTTCTTATAGGTACCCCAAGATAATTAGCTAAGCGGGTGGCATAAATTCCACCATAAAAATCTCCATCTGAAGCATTATTATGTAGACGACATGCAACACTGGCCCCCAAGTTATATTGTTTACCGTTCATTACTGCACTTTTAAGAACGCTCAAATCTGAAGCGCAAAGGTGGCTATGGTCATGTTTGCCATTAATGCATCTACCTATGAAGAGAGGAAAATAATGTAAAGCGGGAAAGTGAATGCTCCCTATAGTAGTCGTGTGATGCTTCTAGTATTACCCTGAGTGGTGCTAGCAAGGAACCCAATGCAATCAGCTTTGAGAGGTTCGGTGTAAGTGTCCCATTGCGGAATTTTGCATGCTACATTAAATTCTTCAAGGTCCATGCGGAATGATTTTTCATAGAGATTAAATAAAACAAAATGTGTATTGCGATGGATTGAATACTCAAACCTCCGCACAAAATAATTAGTGAGGTTGTAATACTGCAAGCACTTATCTGACAAGAAGTCCGTCAAGCCGGCATTGTGCACGTATATATCAAATTCTTCCTTAAAACCAGCTTAAGTCATGAAATAATCCGACGACCATTGGCAAGGTTGCACTAGGGCTGCCCGCGGTGGTTCGAGGTCCGGCTCATGCAGAGCGAGCCTTGGGGATTTCTTGCTTGAGGAACCACCTTGGAACATCTTCCTAAACATTTTATTCCTCTGAAAACTTCTAAATTTTTTAGTGATTTAAAATAAAAGTGAACAAACCTCTACAAAATTGATAGCAACTACCCCTACAAGTGTCTAGAGGCTATATCAAGTACCAAAACTAGTTTGAACCATATAAATTTGAGATGCAAGCTCAAGAACAGCGTCACCAAAAATAGCTAATGTGCAAATAATAAACCACTAGAACAAAAACTAGTTGGACCAACGGAGGAGTCACATACCGATGAACAATCCCCCAAAACAGTTTCAAAAACGGAGTTCCAAGTAAGGAGATCGAAAATGGCAGCAAGATGAGAAAGAATGCTGGTTTGAGGAAGGGAGTGATTTTTTTTGAGGAAAGAAGAAGTGCATGGGTGGCAGCAATAAGTGAGGGGGCCAACGTGGCCCCACAAGCTTGCTAGGCACGCCGTGTGAGCTTGTGGCTCACAGGTGCACCCCCTGGGGTGTGTTCAGTGCCACTATTTTTAAAATATTACAAAAAAATCATATTAAATTTTCAGGGCATTTGGAGAACTTTTATTTTCTGGTCATTTTTTATTTCACGAATAATTCAGAAAACTCTATAGTCATGGCATTTCTACTTTATTAATTCTAAATAATAGAAAGTAAAAAGTGGGTACAAAAAGTCGTGTTTACTAAATTCATGGACCACATGCCCATCAAAAGGAATCCACTAATAAGGTTGATCAAGTCTTATTAACAAACTTCCTCTGAATGACATGAAACTAGAGAATCTTCGTATAACACTAGGTTACCTCAACGAGGATATGCATGTCCACAACAATAATAATTTCATATTTATTTTTGGGAGTAGGAATAGGGAATTCAAAACCTCCAATCACTACTGCAGGATGCTGCTAACGCGACACTACGATCGGAGACCCTTCGAGAAACTGTGTGCAATGCAATAATCGCAAATGGTGGTGTATGAAAACCATTAGTAATGTATAAAACATTTGCGATGACGGATGCATCAAACACAGTTCAGGTTTTAGTTGCATGTGCAATGAAGGGCATACGGTTCAGTTCAATTAACTGTTTGCGATGAGGAGGAACAAAAGAAACGGGCAGCCAGATGAAGGCCTGTGCGATACACAACATACAGTTCACTCGGATGAACTGTTTGTGATTAGGCAACAAAAAAGAAACGGGCAACCAGATGAAGGTGTGTGCGATATACAGCATATGGTTCACTCGGATGAACTTTTTGTGATTAGGCAACACAAAAGAAACGGCCAGCCATATCAAGGTGTGTGCGATATACGCATGCGGTTCACTTGGCCCTTGTCGTCAGTGTGTGACCTTTGTGGCAACCGTTCGCTCCCAGGCGCCTCTTCATGTACCGTGGCAACCGTCCACCGCCTCTTCGCCTTTCCCTCTCGATTTGGAACTGCTGCCGCACGCTCTTCCTCCCTCCATTTGCCTTCACCCTTCCTTCTGCCATTGTTCGATCATCTTCTCCATGGAGGGAACAGGCCAGAAACGACCCCGTTATTCTTGCCCTGATCTGAAAGATGACGTGGTGGAGGAACTCATTGATCGGTGCGACATCATCACCTCGGCTAGCATGGCAGGTTCGTTCAAGACCATTCTCGACTCAACTAATGACATCATTACAAGGAACCCAAGGGTCCAGGAGCGGTTTGATCTCCCCTATATTCTTCGCCGTGACCCTGCTAACTGGCGCGGGGGCGAGGAAGCCTCGCCTTGTGCAAGTTGATGCTGCTTGATAATGATACGTATGATGTTAAGATGCCATCGCTTGAGGGAAAGGCTTGGGCAGGCGCAAATGGGATTGGGTTGTTTATATTGGGTACAACTGCGAGTGGGAACTTGTGAATGTGTACACTCGTCACCAGGTTCCACTTCCAAAAATCTCTGACGACTGCCCAAAGGTTGAGTACACCGGTATTCTATATGAGTTCAAATACGATCAGGGTGACTGTCGTCTATGGAAGATAGCAATTTGTCGAGTTCCCAACCGCTCTTGGGATTACACAAACTATGAAGTTCCTGCTATCTTCGCCAAGCTTGTTGCCTTCCTTACTTCCACGCCTCGATGGATATTGCTCAAAAATCAATTTCTGTACATGGATGAGTATTGTGATGCAATTCAATACGAGGGTCTTGTGTTTGCTGCCACCACTCGTGGCACAGTTTTTGCATGGAATCATCATGCTTTCGGTACGTTTGTCTTCCACCATAATTATAATTGTTTCATCCACATGCATGCGGGTTAGCTAGTTTCCCTTTACTAATTAATTAACCTTCTTGTGTTTCCAAGGTCCTGTGAACATTCCACCACCTATATTTGAAATTTTTTATAACCAAGGGGGAGATGACGATGCTGATGATCACGAGCATCAGCACGAGCAGGACCCATATACTCAGTGGCGCCTGGCAACTTATTCCGATGGATCACCTCTTCTTATTTGTATACAGGGCACTGCTGATGTTACTAAGGAAGCAGGTGTTGTCTCACATGGTCGCACTCTCCGGACCTATTCCAACATCCGTTGCAGGGTATTCGGGATGGATACTAGTGTACTAGCGCCAACACCTTCTCCCTGGTTCGGTATTGAAAGTCTTGGAGGAAACTCGCTCTTCCTTGGACAAAACTAGCCAATGATGGTGGAAGGCGATCTAGCTGCTGTTGACACAACGTTACTACCATTTATGAGAAGCAACTGTATGTATACCTTGGACATTTCTATGCTTCCCTACCATCCCAATATGGGTCCTGACATAGGCTGCTTTAGCATGGATGATCAGTCCTGCGTTGGCCTCGAGATTGACAGTAGGTGGGCCTTCCCAGAGAATCACTTCTGGTTCAAATCAAGCGTTCCCAATGCCGACGAGTGGTTGAGCTTAAGTTCATTTCATCGCTTTGTTATTTGTTGTGTGAGAAAAACTTTACTAGAATGTTTTGTTGGAAATGATCTATAATCCAACATGTATCTTCATCGTTGTCATTGTGGGCTCATGATTTGTTGTATGTAATCAATGGTACATTTGCATATGCGTCCATCAACTCACGCCTGCTAGTGGTGTCCATATGAACAGTGCTAGTGATTTTAGTTGCAAAAATTAGATAGTGCTAGTGATTTTTAACTGCATATTTTGACAAATCGCAGTGTTACAAGGTTGACAAATGGCAATGTTACTAGATAAACAAATGTCAATCTTTCCAGTTTGACAAATGGCAACATACCCAAAATGACAGATATGCAAATCTTACCCAATTGTTTGTACGTGGTTGCACACGGGTCATGGAAAACAACCGTTTGCGTTGAAGGGATGCAGAAATCCTGCTCGGCACATTTTCCCTTGGCTTCCTGGGGAAGCTCTCGGTTTGCATACGGGTGTTCTAAGTAAAATGTTTGCGATGCGTGTTTTATATTTAAAAACCATTGATGTTTTTTTTCAAAATAAAATCGTTTGATAAGTATGTACATTAAGAGAGAAAAATGCAAGTTCGTTCAAACCATATCTTTCATTCAGTCACACTTCGAATTTATATTCATATGATCGAGAATTCGGGATACAGTATTAAACCCCAAAAAAACTATTTCCGGCGGCGGCGGAGGCGGCGTGCCGCGCCATCGTTGTCGTTGTCGTGCTCCGGGACGCCGTTGTTGAAGTCTGCAAGGCAGCACCAAATGTTCTTCACTTGTAAATCAAACATCATGTCATCGCACGATCGACGGGCGGGGCGCGGGAGGATGGCAAATGGCACCGCTGAGAGGTAGCGGTCGACGGCAGCATCCCATGCCGCTGAGGGGGGCGCGTGCACGGGCACGGGCACGGCGGGTGCAGCCAAACGCACGGGGGCGGGTGCCACGGTGGGTGGAGGGGCGCGCATGTGCACGGGCGCTAGCGCTGGCATGTAGACAAGATCGCGCGGGTCCGCGGAGACCTCGCTGACGCCCGCGGCGTCCAGCTCTGCGATAGTGCTCGGCGACCAGCCCGTCAATGCTACGGGGATGGTCGTTGCCGCGGGCGCGGGGATGGGAGCTGGGACAGGAGCAGGGGTAGCAACCGCCGCGGCCAGCTCGTTCTGGGCCATGTCCGTGAGGCCCCATTCCTCTTTATTTTCTATCTCCTCCAGCTTGGAGTCAACTTCACCAAACTTGAAAACTAGTGGCAGATGATCGTTCTGCGCCATGGAGTTGGTGGAGGTCTGCGGGAGGGAGGGGAATGGGTGGCGAACAGTAAGGTCGCCCTTATTAAACAGCGGCTCGGGCGTCATTAATGGAGAGGAAGGCGGGCGTCCATGGAAGTCAAAGGGCTTGCTTCCCAGTGAGCTTGCGCAGCGTACAACTCGCACGCTTCCCGGTGAGCCTGCGCATTGGAGGACAGCTTGCACGCCTCTCGGTCAGCCTGTGCACCGGACTGCACTCGCACGCCTCCTGTTCAGTCAAGGTCAAGCAGATTTCCGCACGGTACCTCCTACAGCCATTTAAACCAAGACACGTGGTGTCACGTGAATGGTTAACACAACGCACACGGTTTGAATTCTACAAAGGATTGAGATATTAAAGTGGCACCTAATTTTCAAAATGCCTTTGTTGGCTGTCATTATTCGAGTGCGCCTTCTCTCAAAATGGACACGAAAAATGCCACAGCATGTCGGGTGCCATTCCATGATAGCATGCCAAGTTTCTTGAATTTCAGACGAGTTTTTGGATTTACTTGAACTTAGAAACCAGGCATCTCAATGTTTTGCCGGTAATCAACGGTGCCCTGGTGTTTGAAATTCATTCCCATTTCTTGCATGGGACCTAAGCATGCACCCAAGGACACAAATTTGGTTTTTCAACCAATTTATATGCACTGGAGCATGTGCATGTAGTTCAAATTTGAATTATGCACATAAATGCATTGAAAACTCAGTTAATGCATAAAAATGTCCAAACGAACCCCGAAAAATCCCAAAAATTGACACAACACTCCTGTTGTTCTATCTTGGCACGAGAAATTTTTTGAATGCAATAAGAGGCAATGGATATCGTTTCGTCCCCAAAGGTGGGATGTTCCCTACCGAAACCATCATGCTTGTTGTGAGAAGCTCTGGTTTGTGAGAAGCATATACCCGAACCTGCCCCGAATGGGACAATTTTTTTTACCACGGCATGTTGATGCCGCTCCGTGTGCCAAGTTTCATGAATTTCAGACGAGTTTTGGATTTACTAGAATTAAAAAACCAGGCATCTCAATGTTTTTCCGGCAATCAATAGTGCCCTGGTGTTTGAATTTCATTCTCATCTCTTGCATGGGACGTAGAAATTCACCCAAGGACACAGATTATATTTTTCAACCAACTTTAGTGCATTGGAGCATGTGCTTGTAGTTCAAATTTGAATTATGCACATAAAATGCCTTGAAAACCGAGTTAATGCATAAAAATGTCGAAACGAACCCCGAAAAATCAAAAAAATTGACACAACACTCCTGTTGTTCTATCTTGACATTAGAATTTTTTTGAAAGCAATAAGAGGCAATGGATTTCGTTTCGTCCCCAAAGGTGGGATGTTCTCTATCGAAACCATCATGCTTGTTGTGAGAAGCTCTGGTTTGTGAGAAGCTTATACCCGAACCTTCCCCAAATGGGACAAATTTTTTACCACGACATGTTGATGCCGCTCCATGATATCATGACAAGTTTCATGAATTTCAGATGAGTTTTGGATTTACTAGAATTTAAAAACCAGGCATCTCAATGTTTTGCCAGCAATCAACAATGCCCTGGTGTTTGAATTTCATTCCCATCTCTTGCATGGGAGCTAGAAATTCATCCAAGGACACACATGTGATTTTTCAATCAACTTTGGTGCATTGGAGCATGTGCTTGTAGTTCAAATTTGAATTGCACATAAAATGCCTAGAAAACCCATATAATGTATAAAAAGGCCAAACGAACCCCGAAAAATTCCAAGATTAAACACAACACTCCTGTTGTTCTATGTTGACACTAGAATTTTTTTGAAAGCAATAAGAGGCAACGGATATAGTCCCGTCACCAAAGGTGGTACGTTCCCTATCGAAACCATCATGCTTGTTGTGAGAAGCTTATACCCAAACCTGTCCCAAATGGGACAAAATTTTCACCACGGCATGTTGACGCTGCTCCATGATAGCATGCCAAGTTTCATGAATTTCAGACGAGTTTTGGATTTACCAGAATTTAAAAACCTGGTATCTCGATGTTTTGCTAGCAATCAACAGTGCCCTGGTGTTTGAAATTCATTCCCGTCTATTGCATGTGACCTAAGCACATACCCAAGGACCCACATGTGAATTTTCAACCAATTTATATGCATTGGAGCATCTGCATGTAGTTAAAATTTGAATTATGCACGTAAAATACCTAGAAAACTCGGTTAATGCATAAAAATGTCCAAACGAACCCCGAAAAATCCCAAAAATTGACACAACACCCCAGTTGTTCTATGTTGACACGAGAATTTTTTTTGAAAGCAATAAGAGGCAATGGATATCGTTTCATCCTCAAAGGTGGGACGTACGTTCCCTACCGAAACCATCAGGCTTGTTGTGAGAAGGTCTGGTTTCTGAGAAGCATATACCCAAACCTGCCCCAAATGGGAATTTTTTTTACCACGATATGTTTATGCCGCTCCATGATAGCATGCCAAGTTTCATGAATTTCAGACGAGTTTTGGTATTACTAGAATTTAAAAACCAGGCATCTCAATGTTTTGCCGGCAATCAACGGTGCCCTGGTGTTTTAAATTCATTCCCATTTCTTGCATGGGACCTAAGCATGCGCCCAATGACACATATTTGATTTTTCAACCAATTTATATGCACTAGAGCATGTGCACGTAGTTCAAATTTGAATTATGCACATAAATGGATTGAAAACTCAGTTAATGCATAAAAATGTCCAAACGAACCCCAAAAAATCCCAAAAATTGACAAAACACTCCTGTTGTTCTATGTTGACATGAGAAAAACTTTGAAAGCAATAAGAGGCAATGGATATCGTTTCGTCCCCAAAGGTGGGACGTTCCCTATCGAAACCATCATGCTTGTTGTGAGAAGCTCTGGTTTGTGAGAAGCTTATACCCGAACTTGTCCCAAATGGGACAAATTTTTTACCATGGCATGTTGATGCCGCTCCATGATAGCATGCCAAGTTTCAAGAATTTCAGATGAGTTTTGGATTTACTAGAATTTAAAAACCAGGCATCTCAGCGTTTTGCCGGCAATCAACAGTGCCCCGATGTTTGAATTTCATTCACATCTCTTGCATGGGACCTAGAAATTCACCCAAGGACACACATGTGATTTTTCAACCAACTTTAGTGCATTGGAGCATGTGCTTGTAGTTCAAATTTGAATTAGGCACATAAAATGCCTAGAAAACCAGTTAATGTATAAAGAAGGCCAAACGAACCCCGAAAAATTCAAAGATTAAACACAACACTCCTGTTGTTCTATGTTGACACTAGAATTTTTTTGAAATAAATAAGAGGCAACGGATATCATCCCGTCCCCAAAGGTCGTACGTTCCCCGTCGAAACCATCATGCTTGTTGTGAGAAGCTCTGGTTTGTGAGAAGCTTATACCCAAACCTGCCCGAAATGGGACAAAATTTTCACCACGATATAGGTTGATGCCGCTCCATGATAGCATGCCAAGTTTCATGAATTTCAGACGAGTTTTGGATTTACTAGAATTTAAAAACCAGGTATGTCAACGTTTTGCCGGCAATCAACAGTGCCCTGGTGTTTGAAATTCATTCCCATCTCTTGCATGGGACCTAGAAATTCACCCAAGGACACACATGTGATTTTTCAACCAACTTTGGTGCAATGGAGCATGTGCTTGTAGTTCAAATTTGAATTATGCACATAAAATGAATAGAAAACCTAGTTAATGTATAAAAAAGGCCAAACGAACCCTGAAAAATTCATTCCCATTTCTTGCATGGGACCTAAGCATGCACTGAAGGACACATATTTGATTTTTGAACCAATTCGTATGCACCGGAGCATGTGCATGTAGTTTAATTATGAATTGTGCACGTGAAATGGCTAGAAAACCAGTTTAATGTACAAAATGTCCAAATGAACCCTGAATAATTCCAATTCTTTTACGACACACATATAGTCGCATGTTCACTACCGATAAAAGGTCTAGCAATTAAAACAGCGTCCATTGCCGCCGTGAGCCCATTTTGTAATTCAAATCAAGTAGATCCCACACAGTTTATTATCACCAACCATGTGAGATGTAGTACAAAATATCTTGGAGCACCGTCGGTGTATAGTACGCCTATGGCTTACGCGAGAAGGTGCGTCAGCTACAGTCCACAGCCGGAGTGTCAAGCACACTAGCTCACTCCCCAAAAACTCCCTTCTCTGCATCCCTCGCAATCTCAAAAATATCTACCGCCTGGAAGGTTTTAATGTTTGATAGCACACGATTAGTATGTGCGGACCGTGTGCCATGTCTGTTACTCCCGCTCTGCTTCAGTCCCTTGATTCAAATTTTCAGTAGCCCCGGCATTTTACTCCCGCCTTTGCATCCCTCGCAATCTCAAAAATATCTGCTCGCCCTTGATCCAAATTTTCAGTAGCCACGCCTTGTTACTCCCGCCTAGTAAAATTTTCAGTTGCCGCAGTATTTCCTCAAACACAACCTTGCCCCCCTCCACACACACCCCAAAACCTCCGCTCACACGGACACACACAACCCTCGAAACCATTGATAGGTCGCCGCCATCACCGGCGCCTCCATCCTGAACCTCTGCCTGTCTGCCGGGGAGCTCGAGGAGCCAATGGCCAAAAATAGGTTTATCGCGGCCGTTTCGCCCGCCGCCGGCGAGGTGGCCGCCGAGGTGTCCCCGTCGTCCTCCGCGGGCCCGATCCGCCGTAGCCGGTCCCCCGATCCGACCACCGCCGCGCCCCTACGCTTGTTCGAGAACTTCCCCGTCCTCCCTCGGACCCGGCAGCCGACGAAGTCCTACCTCGGGGTCCGGCAACGGCGGTGGGGGACGTGGGTCACCAAGATTACACATCGAGAGACCCACATCCGCCGGTGGCTCGGTAGCTTCCACACGGCCGAGCTCGCGACCATGGAGTACGACTGCTGGCAGGTCCGCTACCACGGCGCGGCAGCTAGGCTCAATTTCCCCTTCGGCACATGTCCGGTCCACCTCGTTCCGCCGGGGCCAAGGGTGGTGAGCTTGGCTATGGCGTGGGAGGACAGCGAGGCGTGGGAGCGCCTCGAGGCCGAGGCCGCCGACGAGGCCTACATGCTAGAGCTCCACCGGCAGCACCCGAAGCTCGTGGAGGCGGAGCGGGCGATCTTTGCTGGCGCGGAGGGCAGTGAGGTTATCACGCTCTCCTCCGATGACAAGGTCGAAGGTGGTGAGGATGGCAGCGCAGAGGGTGGTGAGGTTATCGCGCTCTCCTCTGATGACGAGGTCGAAGGCGGCAGCGACGGCGGCGCGGAGGGCATCGAGGAGGGCCCCGAGGACGAGGAGTTCGACGTCGACGAGTGGAGGAGTGCCTTCTCCAATGACCCCGACGACGGTACTGGCCCGGACCCAGATCGCGGCACACCGTACATGACGAGGAAGGATTGGCTCAACCTCTACTTCGACCGAAAGTAGTTTAGCTTAGTTTAAATTTATGTTTTATGTTCGATTATGCAAAACTATCTATGTTTATGTTTGAATGCATGCTACTTTCGGTTGAACCTGCTTTGAACTTGATCAAATTGAAGTTTACAACCTTAAGTTTAGGGGATCGACTAGTAACGTCCAAAAATTGTTGAAGTATATATATATCCACTAAGGGTTTTAGCCCTTTAACTTTTTAAGGATCGCCTAGAGATGTCCTTATGACTTGTTTATTTCAGTTCATCACAATTGATGCTCTATATGTGCAACTATTTTCCGTGCAGTTCAATTTCATCAATAACAGTTTCAACAATACCACTATGAATTACGATATTTGGTTGCTGTTAAGGATATTGCAGTTAACATGCCTTTTCGTTTTTCAATTGTTGTTTAGCAACATGCATTGTACTGAATGACTAAATATGCAATCCCAGGCTACATAGCAACAAGGAAGAGTGTTACCTTAATGTTCTGATGATGTCTAGATATACATGTAATAAAATCTTATATAATGGGATGGATGGACTGTTGTACTACATCATTTTTCAATTGTTGTTTAGCTTCTAATATTAACTTGGTGCTTTTAGGTACATATATCATTGCCAAAGATCCACACTTCCGCCCTTTCTGCGTATGGGGCAATGAGATATTCATGAACCAACATCAAGTGAGGAAACTAATAAAGATTGTTATTAAAATAGGTAAAAAGATGTCAATCGAACTATTTGTTTACACTTTATGCAAGACAACACTGAACTACAGGATGGTAAGTAAGAAACCTGTAGCCTTCTTTTTACTGCCCGTAATGAGTTGTGTTAGATGACAATATCTGAATCTTTTTTCTTTTGAAGTGGATCCTGAAGCAGTTTACTCAAGATTACCTCTCAAACTACATGATTGGCGGCCGGCCATCACAAGGGGTTGGACTAGAGTCCTGCATGCCTTTTGCATCCAGGGGAGCACAATAGGGCCATTCCGCTTCACCTTGTTCAGCAACTGGAATGTCTGTCGCCTCTTTCTTTACCATCTGTAATAGTACAAGTATAGAACCCTGGTACATCATTCTTTATTTGGTGCTTATGTAATTATTAAACATATGTAGATGTGAATCGAATAATGCATTGGTTGTTTGAACCTGATGGATATGAATAAAGCTATAGCCTACTTTCAAGTTTAAATTAGGTACAATTTTAAATAGCAGCAATTAAATTAGGGCGAAATTACGTTGTGCGGGTCATTACAGCACACACGGTTGGTAAAACACAAACGTTTGCGATATACACCATAGTCCGAGACGGTTCACAGAGAGGAAATGTGTGCAAGCATGCACACAGTTGCCGTTTGCAAAGCGTGTGTGATGTCAGACACTATCACATATGGTGTGGGAAAACTAAATGTGTGTGATTGTCTACCCATCGTACATGGTTTATAATCATGAACTGTTTCTGATGTGCCAGGCATCATAAAACTCCCGTGCCTAGAATCTGCCTGGAAAACTCCTGTGCCTGGAATCTTCCTGGTTTTAGGCAGAACCACAAAACTCCGACTGCGATGGCAATGTGAGCACAAATGAGTAGCAAGGATGAAGCGTTTTGGATATTCAAGATATTGGAAACTTTTATATAGGGACAACTGTATGCATCAAGGCTCCCTATCCCCAACGGTTTCTGGGTCGTGTGGGAAGGACCCCCCTATCGCCCACACTCACTTGGCGACGGTTCCAAATGCCGTCGCGGAAAGGGGTTAAAAACCATTTGTTCAGGACCGACGCGCACCAGTGAATAGTAATTGTTGCAATTTCTCCAATAGAGTTGATACTATTCACTTGAGGTTATTTCTTCAGGAAGTGTACCGTATGCTCATTACGATTGACATGAAAAGTGACATTGCCCTTATTGCAATCAATAATAGCCCCTGAAGTATTCAAAAAGGGTCTACCAAGGATGATTGACATACTATCGTCCTCGGGTATATCAAGAATAACAAAGTCCGTTAAGATAGTCACATTTGCAACTACGACAGGCACATCCTCACAAACACCGATGGGTATAGCAGTTAATTTATCAGCCATTTTGTCGGTGTACAAAAGTAGGGGCACACCTTTGTACCCCTTTACTTGTGCACGGGCAGTCGGAGCCGCGCGCCACGGCCACACCGAGCAGGGCAGGGGAGGGAAGCCGGAGAGAAGCTGAAGCACAAGATGGCCAAGGCAACGACAAGACCAAAAATACCAAAGAGTGAGAGGGCGAGGTGGACTCCCCCGGCAAGATCCTTGCCGGGGCAGGCCTCCGCGGCCCCGGCAAGAACCTTGCCGGGGCAAATTGCCCAAACACCAACAGAGCGAGCCGCCCTTGAGCCCACGGGTTCCAACACAACCAACTACGATTGGACCAGGGTTCGGGAGGCACCTCTGTGGTGGCATGCAGATCTTTGTAAAGACCATAGATATATAAGATCAGATGAGGACCAGAAGACCGCGACCCTTGGCGGGACCCTTGCCGGGACCTTTGCCGGGACCCTTGCCAAGGAGATCCACAAGACCCCCGGCAAGCGCCTTGCTGGGGACGACTGCAACGCCACGGCAAGGCCCTTGCCGGGCTCCCGGCAAGGCCCTTGCCGAGGGCGTCAGCAGGGCCACAGCCAGGCCTGTGTCGACCAAGACTCCACCTCCATCCCCAAGCAGCTGCTAGCTCAACCAGCTGGGCAGGCACCTGCGAGGCGACGGGCGGCCTCTGCGCCAACTTAGCAAGCTCCTGCATGGTGGCATGCACATCTTTGTGAAGATCCTACCACTGCGCCACCTCAGCTGCCTGCCTGCTTACATGGCGCTGCATGCATCGCTGGCCTGGGCGCGTGTCGAAGTAGGGTGAGGCGGCAGCGGACGGGACGGGCCTCGTTCCCGTCCCCAATAAAGCTGAGGGACACCTAAGCTACGCATTAAATGCGTCTTCTCCTATAATACGGGCAATAAGCTCATAGTACTGTAGGCCTTTCCACCTCCTGTGTGCCACTGTGGCAGCCCCTTTCGACTATAAAAGGAGGCCCATGGCGTACTGGAAGAGGATTCGGCTCTTTGGAACTACACATCCACCATAGCTAGTTCGAGAGCTCAAGAACGCTCAATACATCCACGAAAGTAGGACTAGGGTTTTACGCATCCTCGCGGCCCGAATCTGGGTAAACGATCCTTGTGCTGACTGTTAATCCTGCTCTTCTCACAACCTCGCGCCCCGGCAACCGTAGTAGGGATTCTTGTGATACCATAGGTGTCGTTTCCCACCGACATCTTTGGCGCGCCAGGCAGGGGGCGCCATTGTGAGAATCTGGTCTAGTAGTTAGCCAAGCAGTTCTTCATTGCCATGGTTTCTAAAGAATAAGACGACCAAGGGAATGGCGCCGCCTGCATACACGAAGGGCGCCAGTTCGGCGACAAGAAAGCTAAGTCATGCAAAACTTTAATTATTTCCTTTTTATATAAGGTTATTCCCCTCAAAGATCTCGTTCTGTGTGTGGAAAACCTACACGCAAAGGGGCCCTCCCGCGATTGGCAAGGCCCTTGTTCTATTTCGAGTCCGCTCAACAGCTCAAGCGGCCGCGTCAAGAGCGGCAGGGTAGCCTTCCGCAGCTTGGCAACGCTCTCGATTCTGACTCGAGTCAAGCTCGACAGTTCGAGCGGCCGCGTCAGAGGCGGTAAGGTGTTTCGCCCGGCAGCAAGCGCACCCGGCAGGCCATTGGGGATCCGTCCTCATGACGCCGCCCTGGGTTTACGCGCCGGCAAGCCTACCTTATAAACGTAGGGTGGACATACAAAGAGAGGTTGAACAGGGAAATAACATGCATCATATCGAAAGTACTGTAGAGTTATGATACATCAATTGCCGCCGCGGTTCTAACTAAAGATAGAAATTGTCTTGGCCATGAACCTGCAGCGGCAATAAGAAACGGGGTGCCTAATCCCCGCTCTGGCCCTCCACCCTCTGAATGCCACCGATACCGCTGATGACGGGCTTGATGCGCTCCCTGAGCGGCGCAAGGTCAGTATCCTCCGGCAAGCTCTCCAGCGCGGCGTCGAAGTCGAGGACGGGGTATCAGTACGCCACCTTGGTGAGGACACTGGTCATGGCACCCCGGCAAAGCTTCCGGGACTCATCGGCCAGGGAAGCCGCCAGGTTGGAGTGAAGCTGCTCCAGGGCCCCGAGAACACCCTCGAAGAACAGGGTCAGCTTGGCGTTGGTGGTCCCGCTGCGCTCTGGGGCATACATCACATTTGGCATCCCCATGGTAGCCAGCTGTGTGGTGATCCTGCCGGCGTCGTCCTCGAGGCGGCTGATCCAGCGATTCTCGCCCTCCACAAAATCCTTGTGGTTGGCGGCTTCGTTCTTCCGCTCCAGCTTCTCTGCCTCCAGATCCTTGGCCAGGATCTCTTCCCGGGCCTTGCTCTCTGACAGCGTCCCCTCGAGACCCTCCAGCTTCAGCTTGAGGTCTTTGATGGAGTTGTTGGCCTTGGAGAGCTCGCCGGCCCTGCTGACGGCCGCGCCCTACGCCTCTGTCAGGGCACTGTTGAGCGTGTCCTTCTCCTGGGACAGCTTCAGGGCCTGCTCCTTCAGCCCGTCCCGCTCCACCTCCAGCTCCTTCACCTTGCCGGTGTGAACCAGAGCCTGGGCATCGAGTGTCTCCTTGTGCCTCTGCTCCAACTCTTGGGCCCGCTGCGCGATAAGCTTCTCCACCTCCTTATCCTTGGCACGGAGTTTGGCGTCGAGGTCCGCCTCGCGCTTGGCGAGGTCCTCCTCCTGGGAGTTCAGCGCGGCCTGATGCTGGGTCTGGGCGGCCTCCGCTGCAATGGCCAAGCCCTCCGCCATCTCCTGGGCCTTCTCGATATTGGCCAGCTTCATGGTGAGCTCCACGTCGCGCTTGGACAGCTCGCCCTAGGCGGCCTTCAGCTCTTCGTTAGCTTGGCGGAACCAAGTCTGCGCCTCGGCGACGCGCACCTTGAGGTCCGCCTCCGCTTGGTCCACCGTTGCCATCCTGGACTTGGCCTTGTCCAGGCGGGCACAGTGGAGCGCCTGGAGCTTCCGGAAATGGGCGCCCATGGCCTGGAGAAGCCGCTCCTCCTGAGAGCCGTCACCAACAGCGCTCGGCTCGTCGACGACCTCGAGCCCGGCGGCGGCTAGCACCTCTTCGTCAAACACCTCTCCCTCGACGGGCGCCCTGGAGCTGGACGCCCCTGGGAGGTGGACGAAGAGGTCGTCGGTCACCCTCAGATACCTGCTGGAGCCGGAGGCAGCAGAGGAGGAAGGCTGGTCATCGACCACCTCCTCCTCGGTCGTGGCCTTGCCGGCCCCTCCGGCAGGCCCCTCGGCGGCGTCTTCGGTAGCGCCCTTGACGGACTCCTCGGCAACGACCTTCTCGGCCTCTGCCACAGCGTCCTTGGCGACGTCCTCGATGATGGCGTCTATATCCTCTGGACACCAGGAAGGGAATGAGACAAAGCCAAGATCAAGAATTAGCAAGAAAAGAAAAAGAATAGGGACGAAAGGCCAGAAACTTAGCAGCACTGGGCTGGGAAGCAGAGGTCCCCTCCCCGCCAACATTTGGCGCCGAGGCGAAGCCACCGGTGCCCAAGTTCTCCTCCTCCTCCTCCATGTGCGTGGGCTCGGTGCTTAGCGCCCTTGCCGGGGACGCCCCTCGGGGCGGCGTGGTTGATGAGGGCGGTGTGCTGAGAGTAGCCCTCTGTGGCTCCTCCTGCTCCCGCTCTCCTCATGCGTACACGGCAAGGTCAGCCCCAAAGTATCATACCCCTGACACATGTCGACGAGGGGCGAGTGATGGACTTACGCCGGGGGCTGTGCTCCGGGCTGCTCAACACCACCAGCGGTGCCCTTGAAGTACCAGCTGGGGGCTGGCCGCCCGCCGAGGCCTTGGCCCTCTTCATCCTCTGGGCCAGCGTCTCCGCGTCCCTGCAAAGATGAAAACAAGTCAAGACAAGCGGTACAGATTGAGGGGACGGAGATGACAGAAAAGAGCAAGATACTTACTCGTCATCCACCTCCTCCTCTGTTGCTTTCCTCTTCCTCCTTGGGCTGAGGGACCCAAAGTCAAAGGTGACCCCCGCGTCAACATCTACCGGAGGTGGGGAAGGAGGTGGTGTCTGAACATGCTTTGCCGAGGAAGAAGCGGATGCCTTCTCCTTCGCCACCGCGGCCGTCACCACCTTCTTCGCTGCCGCGACCCTCGTCTGGCGTGCAGACATCTCCTGGGCCCGCCGCAGCTGCGCGGCCCTGCCGGGCCGGACCGGCTCGCTGGAGGTGGCCCGCCGCATAACCCATCCTCTCCCCGTGGCTGGAGGGTCGACGGCCACGGCCTCCTCCTCCTCCTCGGCCTCCTCCTCCGACGATTCACCAACCATGTCTTCGACGAGAGGAGCCCCGGTGCCGGCACTACTGGCCTCCCCGGCGGCCTCCGCCCACTGGGCGAGCTCCTTCTCCTCCGCTTCCGCCGCGGCCTTTTCCTCCATGCTGCCGGCGCTGCCGGCCTCCTCGGCGAGCTTCGCCTCCGCCGCCCTAGCGGCGATGTAGTCCAGCTCCACCTGGGAGGCGTCCTAGATGAGCCGCGGCTCGACGGTGATGTACCCCTCGTGCAAGGTGTCAAAGAACTCCTAAACCTGGATGTCCTCCGACTCGATCCAGTTCGGGTCAAGGCCATGCACGTTGAAGTCCGGCATCATGGCGATGATGTCAGTCCGGCGAGAGTTGCTGATCAGCGGGACCACTCCCGCCTGCAACCTGAACAGGGGCCCCTTGGCGACCTTGCCGGCCTTTGATGTCTACTACACAACCTTCTTCTTGTAGACGTTGTTGGGCCTCCAAGTGTAGAGGTCTGTAGGACAGTAGCAAATTTCCCTCAAGTGGATGACCTAAGGTTTATCAATCCATGGGAGGCGTAGGATGAAGATGGTCTCTCTCAGACAACCCTGCAACCAAATAGCAAAGAGTCTCTTGTGTCCCCAACACACCCAATACAATGGTAAATTGTATAGGTGCACTAGTTCGGCGAAGAGATGGTGATACAAGTGCAATATGGATGGTAGATATAGGTTTTCGTAATCTGAAATATAAAAACAGCAAGGTAACTATTTATAAAAGTGAGCGTAAACGGTATTGCAATGCTAGGAAACAACGCCTAGGGTTCATACTTTCACTAGTGCAAGTTCTCTCAACAATAATAACATAATTGGATCATATAAATATCCCTCAACATGCAACAAAGAGTCACTCCAAAGTCACTAATAGCGGTGAACAAACGAAGAGATTATGGTAGGGTACGAAACCACCTCAAAGTTATTCTTTCCAATCAATCCGTTGGGCTATTCCTATAAGTGTTACAAACAGCCCTAGAGTTCGTACTAGAATAACACCTTAAGACACAAATCAACCAAAACCCTAATGTCACCTAGATACTCCAATGTCACCTCAAGTATCCGTGGGTATGATTATACGATATGCATCACACAATCTCAGATTCATCTATTCAACCAACACATAGAACCTCAAAGAGTGCCCCAAAGTTTCTACAGGAGAATCACGACGTAAACGTGTGCCAACCCCTATGCATAGGTTCATGGGCGGAACCCGCAAGTTGATCACCAAAACATACATCAAGTGAATCACGTGATATCCCATTGTCACCACAGATACGCACGGCAAGACATACATCAAGCGTTCTCAAGTCATTAAAAGACTCAATCCGATAAGATAACTTCAAAGGGGAAACTCAATCCATTACAAGAGAGTAGAGGGGGAGAAGAAACATAAGATCCAACTATAATAGCAAAGCTCGCGATACATCAAGATCGTGCCAAATCAAGAACACGAGAGAGAGAGAGAGAGATCAAACACATAGCTACTGGTACATACCCTCAGCCCCGAGGGTGAACTACTCCCTCCTCGTCATGGAGAGCGCCGAGATGATGAAGATGGCCACCGGTGAGGGATCCCCCCTCCGGCAGGGTGCCGGAACAGGGTCCCGATTGGTTTTTGGTGTCTACAGAGGCTTGCGGCGGCGGAACTCCTGATCTATTCTACTCTTCGATCGTTTTTGGGTATATGGATATATATAGGCGGAAGAAATATGTCAGGGGAGCCACGAGAGTGGAGGGCACGCCCAGGGGGGTGGGCGCGCCCCCTGCCTCGTGCCTTCCTCGTTGATCCCCTGACGTGCACTCCAAGTCTCCCGGATTGCTTTCTTTCCGAAAATAACTTCTCTCGAAGGTTTCGTTCCGTTTGGACTCCGTTTGATATTCCTTTTCATCGAAACACTGAAACAACGGAAAAAACAGGAACTGGCACTGGGCTCTGGGTCAATAGGTTAGTCCCAAAAGTAATATAAAAGTGTTTAATTAAGCCCATAAACATCCAAAACAGATAATATAATAGCATGGAACAATCAAAAATTATAGATACGTTGGAGACGTATCAGCATCCCCAAACTTAATTACTGCTCATCCTCATGTAGGTAAATGATAAAAACAGAATTTTTGATGTGGAATGCTACCTAACATCAATATAATCTTCTTTATTGTGGCAAGAATATTCAGATCCATAAGATTCAAAACAAAAGTTTAATATTGACATAAAAATAATAATACTTCAAGCATACTAACAAAGTAATCATGTCTTCCCAAAATAACATGGCCAAAGCAAGCTATCCCTACAAAATCATATAGTCTGGCTATGCTCTATCTTCATCACACAAAATATTTAAATCATGCACAACCTTGATGACAAGCCAAGCAATTGTTTCATACTTTTGATGTTCTCAAACTTTTTCAATCTTCACGCAATACATGAGCGTGATCCATGGACATAGCACTATAGGTGGAATAGAATGGTGGTTGTGGAGAAGACAAAGAGGAGAAGATAGTCTCACATCAACTAGGCGTATTAACGGGCTATGGAGATGCCCATCAATAGATATCAATGTGAGTGAGTAGGGATTGCCACTACAGGAATTAGCTACTTTGCCGTCTGCGACGGTAGAAGGCAAAGGCAAGGATGGCGGACGGCAAAAGGCTCCGGCAAAGTAGGCATCGGTAAAGAGCTTCTTTGCCGTCTGCTTTTTGAAGCGGACGGTAAAAGGGGCCTTTGCCATCAGCGGCTGACGGCAAAGATAGCCGATGGCAATAAATGCGCTGTTAGTCCGTTAGGCGGCTAACGGCAGCCTTTGCCGTCCGCCCCTGACGGCAAAGAGCATCCGGCCTTTGCTGTCCGCCGAATGATGTCAGCTGGATGTCGCTGCGGGACAAGCCTTTGCCGTCTGCTGCTGTAGGCAAATGTGGGCATTCTTTGCCGTCTGCCACTGTAGGCAAAGCCTTTGCCGTCCTCCGCTGTAGGTAAACTAACCAAATGGGTCAGCTCCCAGGGAGCACAGGTGGCCGCCGCGTGGCTTCTATGCCGTCCGCGGCAGACGGCAAAGGAGCCTTTCCCATGAGCGGCTGACGGCAAAGGTGCCTCTTTTTTCTATTTTTTTTTAAATCTGGCAATTTTCACAGCAAATATATGACATATATATATATATATATATATATTTCACAGGGCTATTTAACAGCAAACATATGACATATCCAGCACATAAGTTTCATCGTGCATACATATATAGTTCCATCCATTCATACATAGCAAGTTGCACATACACATTGTTCCATCCATACATATTACAATGCAAAGTTTCATCAAGATAGCAAGTTCCATCATAGCAAGCTAGAAGAATACTAGAGGAGAATGAAAGAAAAAACAAGCACTGCATCATAGCAAGCTAGCTTCCGTGAAGTGAATGAAATCTGCAAAATGGCAAATAAGAAAGTTAGAAAAAGGTGACTAGAAGAAGTATATGCCATTTATGAGCTAACTTAGGTGAAATGGATCATTTATGAGCTAACTTAGTTGAAATGGATTGTTTATGAGCTAACCTAGGTGAAATAGATCGTTTATGAGCTAACTTAGGTATAATGCATCATTTTAGAGCTAACCTAGGTAAGATGGGTCATTTTGGAGCTAACCTAGGTGAAATGGATCGTTTTTTAGCTAAGTTAGGTGAAATGGATCGTTTATGAGCTAACCTAGGTGAAATAGATCGTTTATGAGCTAACTTAGGTAAAATGCATCATTTTAGAGCTAACCTAGGTGTGATGGGTCATTTTGGAGCTAAACTAGGTAAAATGGATCGTTTGTGAGCTAACCTAGGTGAAATGGACCATTTATGAGCTAATCTAGGTAAAATGGGTCATTTTAGAGCTAACTTGGGTAAAATGCATTATTTTGGAGCTAACCTAGGTAAGATGGGTCATTTTGGAGCTAACCTAGGTAAAATGGGTCATTTTAGAGCTAACATAGGTAAAATGGTTCATTTTGGAGCTAGTCTAGGTAAAATGGGTGATTTTAGAGCTAACTTGGTAAAATGGATCATTTATGAGTTACTAAGGTAAAATGGGTCATTTTAGAGCTAACTTAGGTAAAATGGATTGTTTATGAGCTAACTAAGCTAATTATGCCATTTTTGACATAAGTAAGCTAAGTACATGTCATTATTGAGCAAACCTAGTTAACTAAGCATATTAGAGCTAACTTAGGTCATTTTGGAGGAAACAAAGCTAAGTATAGATCGTTTTAGAGCTAACTTAGGTAAAATGGATGGTTTTGGAGGACAGTAAGCTTATTAAGTCATTTTGGAGGAAAAGAAGCTAACTCTAGGTCATTGTGGTAAGCATATTGGAGGAAATAAGGCTAAGTCTAGGTCTTTATGCATTTGTTAAGCAAAACACTAGAGAAACTTACCATGATCATGGAGGTGTAGGAGCGGGCTGGCTCGTGCCGGTAGCCGGAGAAGGATCGTGCGATGCTTGTCTGGAGTTACGCTGCACCAAAGATCATTTCCAATGTCTCGTTAGCATGATGACACTCAAATGTTAAGACTAGCAAGTAATGTCCATTCAAATTAAACTCACTGTGGTCCCAGGAGCAATCACTGGCATCGGCGGAGCGGTCTGACCGGTCTTCTCGCACACAGACTGCACATTTGGTTTTGACGACTCGGTCATACTAGTTAGTAATGAGACAAACACTACATGAATGTTTTGGCTAATCTATAGAAGAAACATACCACAAGGAGCTCTTACATGGCCCTTGCCTGCATGTCATTCCGTGCCCTCTCCTCCTCCAACATCTTTGTCGTCCTCTCCTCCAACTCCCGCTGCCTCTCCGCCGCCTCCGCCAGAAGTTTCTCCGTTCTATCTCTCTCACTCTGTATAGCAGCCTGCAACACCACTCCTCGTTACCATTTGTAATCATTGATGGAAGCACACACAATATAATGGAGAAAGATAGCTGAGTACGTATAACTAACCTTGATGGCGAGTTGGACTGGCCATTCACGAGGCCTTATCTCAGGAGCGGAGCTCGACTGGCGCGCCTTGATCTCCGGGAGAGTGCTAGGACAACGGATAAGTCCATCTCCAATGGCTATGGAGCCATGGGACCTCCCGCCACCAGATATCATCACCAGCTCTGGATCAATGGGACCCTGGCTCGGGTTAAAGTCCTCCCCTTTCCTCGCCTTCCCCTCATCTCTATATTTCACGAGCTTGTCGTGGGAGGAGATGTTGGTGAAGTTGTTTGCATCATCGAGGTCAGATGGAGAGAATGCCTTGACTTTCTTGAAAGAGGCAGTGTGGGCCCTGGCATACAGGTCGTACACCTCTGGCACCTTATCCGCCTTATTGTAGCGTGCCTGAAAGAGAGAAACAAAGTAAATTAGTAATTAAAGGGCTCAAGCTAGCATGATGAATGAATTTCATGAATCATGAAGCAAACCACATACCCAGTTCCGCCCGAACTGATATAAGTTGGAGTTGCCTTGATGGTGTGGCACACCTTCCATTTGGGCACGTTTGTCCTTGGCCGCATTGTGGACGGCTAGCCATTCTTTTGAGCACCACTCATTGACCAACACCTCCCAACAATCCATCCGATCCGCACACCATCTCGGAGGCGCCTAAGTTAGCAAATAGAAACTTGAGCGCTACGGCTATGAATTACTAAATGAAGGAAGTAAGTACAAGGCCTTAAGAATTACCTTCATGTACTGCTCCTTACTCAGGAACTTATTGCGGCACGCCGGCTTGGGCTTCTTGATACCACGCAAGGCGTAGTAGTCTCGAACAACCTGCACCCGAGCCTCGTGCCGTAAGTTCTGTAGTAGGCGCTTGCAGACGTTCTCGATAACATTTGCCGCCTCCTCCTCATATCCCTCCTCACACCTATAGAATGTCCGCAACCAAATGAGACAATATTGATTACTACAATTAATAACTAGCTAGTTGAAGATTTTTAAATGTGTAAAGGAGAAATTACCCAGAACTTTCTGATCACCACGTCTGCCCTCGTGTCGCACAAGACACTGTTGATAATCTCACCCGACGGGGCCGGGGCAGCCAAGTAGTGCTCCCAACTCAATCCAAGCTCTGGAAGCCGACCCTCGCCAGGCAACGTGACAAACCTCGGGAAGTTTTGCTGGCAAAGCACTCCAAGGACGGAGTTGGGACAACAAAGCACTCCGGGGTGTGGTGTCGGGGTGTGGTGTCGGGGTCAGGGTGTCGGGGTCAGGGGGTCAGGGGGTCGGGGTGCTGTTTTGGGGTCGGGGTGTTGTGTCGGGGTCGGGGTGTCGGGGTCAGGGGGTCAGGGGGTCGGGGTGTGGTGTCGGGGTCAGGGGGTCAGGGGGTCGGGGTGTCGTGTCGGGGTCGGGGTGTCGGGGTCAGGGGTTCGGGGTGTTTGCTTCTATCCTTCTTCTTCTTTCCTGTCTTCTTCTTCTTCTTTCCTTCTCTTCTTCTTCCCCTTCTACATATTCTTCTTTTCTTCTTCTTCTTTTTTAATCCTTTTTCATCTTTTTCTACTTCTTTTAATAATATAACTAATTATATAAAACCTAACACTAACACTAACACTAACACATATCTAGACCTAAATCTAACACTAGCACTAAATCTAACACTAACACTAACACATATCTAGACCTAAATCTAACACAAACAATTAAACAGCAAAAAAAATAAAAAACAAAAAAAATAACTCAACGGAGCTCGGGGGGGGGGGTGGCGGTGGCGACGGGGGCGGCGGGCGGCAGGGTGGCGGTGGCGACGGGGGTGAAAGGGCTCCGGGGCGGTGGAGCTCAGGGGGAGCCGGCAGGGAGGCGGGGCCGATGGGGCCGCGGTGGCGCCGGGGTGGTGGGCAGGTGGTGGGGGCACCGAGGCGCCGGGGCAGTGGGACGGTCGGGCGGCGACGTGGTTGGGCGCCGGGGCGGCGGGATGGTGGGGCGACGGGGCGTCGGCGGGTGGGGGCGGCGGGGTGGTGGGGCGACGGGGCAGGCTGCGGCGGGTGGCGGGGGCGATGGCGGGTGGGTGCTAGGGGCGGCGGCGGGTGGGGGGCGGCGCCGGGCGGCGGCGGGGGGGGGTCGATCTGGTCGTGGAGAGAAACAGAGAGGAAAGGGGGTGGGGGGGCTCGGCCGTAAGTTAGGTAAGTGAAGTTAGGTCTTTGCCGTCCGCTATTTTTCTCTCTTTGTCGTCCGCTAGCGGACGGCAAAGAGGGGGAGCCGTTAAGTTTTATCTAATCAGCTCGTAAGTGGGGCCACCTATCTCCAGCTAACGGCAAAGAATATTTGCCGTCAGCTAGCGGACGGCATAGAACTGGATGATGGCAAAATCCTTCTTTGCCATCAGCCAGTTCTTTGCCGTCCGTTTTTTGTAAGCGGACGGCAAAGACCTTCTTTGCCGTCTGCTAGCAGAGGGCAAACAACTGGCAGACGGCAAATAAGTTAATTCCAGTAGTGTGCCATGCAACGCATGCACTAGAGCTATAAGTGTATGAAAGCTCAATAAAAGAAACTAAGTGGGTGTGCAACCAACTCGCATTTTGAGGAAGCCCATCATTGGAATATACAAGCCAGGTTCTATAATGAAAGATTCCCACTAGTATATGAAAGTGTTATCATAGGAGACTCTCTATCATGAAGACCATGGTGCTACTTTGAAGCACAAGTGTGGTAAAAGGATAGTAGCATTGTCCCTTCTCTCTTTTTCTCTCATTTTTTTTATTTTTATTTTTTTTATTTGGGCCTTTTCTCTTCTTTTTTTATGGCCTCTTTTTTTATTTTTTTTATTTTTCGTCCGGAGTCTCATCCCGACTTGTGGGGGAATCATAGTCTCCGTCATCCTTTCCTCACTGGGACAATGCTCTAATAATGATGATCATCACACTTTTATTTACTTACAACTCAAGAATTACAACTCGATACTTAGAACAAAATACGACTCTATATGAATGCCTCCGGCGGTGTACCGGGATATGGAATGACTCAAGAGTGACATGTATGAAAGAATTATGAATGGTGGCTTTGCCACAAATACAATATCAACTACATGATCATGCAAAGCAATATGACAATGATGAAGCGTGTCATAATAAACGGAACGGTGGAAAGTTGCATGGTAATATATCTCAGAATGGCTATGGAAATGCCATGATAGGTAGGTATGGTGGCTGTTTTGAGGAAGATATATGGTGGGTATATGATACCGGCGAAAGGTGCGCGGTATTAGAGAGGCTAGCAATGGTGGAAGGGTGAGAGTCCGTATAATCCATGGACTCAACATTAGTCATAAAGAACTCACATACTTATTGCAAAAATCTATTAGTTATCGAAAAAAGTACTACGCGCATGCTCCTAGGGGGATAGATTGGTAGGAAAAGACCATCGCTCGTCCCCGACCGCCACTCATAAGGAGGACAATCAATAAATAAATCATGCTCCGACTTCATCACATAACGGTTCACCATACGTGCATGCTACGGGAATCACAAACTTTAGAACAAGTGTCTTTCAAATTCACAACTACTCCACTAGCATGACTCTAATATCACCATCTTCATATCTCAAAACAATCATAAGGAATCAAACTTCTCATAGTATTCAATGCACTTCATATGAAAAGTTTTTATTATATCCCTCTTGGATGCCCACCATATTAGGACTAAATTTATAACCAAAGCAAATTACCATGCTGTTCTAAAGAATCTCAAAATAATATAAGTGAAGCATGAGAGTTCATATATTTCTTCAAAATAAAACCACCGTCGTGCTCTAAAAGATATAAGTGAAGCACTAGAGCAAACGACAAACTACTCCCAAAAGATATAAGTGAAGATCAATGAGTAGTTAAATAATTATGCAAATATGTGAAGATTCTCTCTAATTTAAGAATTTCAGATCTTGATACTTTATTCAAAGAGCAAGAAAAACAAATAAAACGACATTTCAAGGATAGCAGTCATCATGTGAAGAAGCAAAAACTTAGGCTAAACCGATACTAACCGATAATTGTTGAAGAAGAAAGGTGGGATGCCTACCGGGGCATCCCCAAGCTTAGATGCTTGAGACTTCTTGAAATATTATCTTGGGGTGCCTTGGGCATCCCCAAGCTTGAGCTTTTGCGTCTCCTTAATTCCTTTCATATCACGGTTTCCTAAATCTTGAAAGCTTCATCCACACCAAACTCAACAAGAACTCGTGAGATAAGTTAGTATAAACCAATGCAAAAACCTTATCATACTATACTGTAGCAAATCACTAAAATTATTATTCAACATTGCATACTAAATGCCTCTCCATATTTAATACTCCTATCCTCAAATAGAATCATTAAACAAGCAAACATATGCAAACAATGCAAACATAACAGCAATCTGCCAAAACAGTACAGTCTGTAAAGAATGCATGATTCATCATACTTCCCTAAATCCAAAAATTATGAAAGAAAATTCCCACTGTAGTAAATTTATCAGAGCTTATTATGCAAAAGGTTTGAAAATTTTATCACATTCTGACTTTTCTTGGGAATTTTTGCAACAGTGGTAAACTTTCTGTTTTGAAACAGCAACATGTATACTTGCAAAATAAGCATGGTAAAAGCTATCCTTGACCTTTTTATTGAAACTAGAGATGCAAAACATTATTATAAATAACAGCAAGCAAATACTAACAAAAGAAAATGACGCTCCAAGCAAAACACATATCATGTGGTGAATAAAAATATAGCTCCAAGTAAAGTTACCGATGAATGAAGACGAAAGAGGGGATGCCTTCCGGGGCATCCCCAAGCTTAGGCTCTTGGTTATCCTTGAATATTACCTTGGGGTGCCTTGGGCATCCCCAAGCTTAGGCTCTTGACACTCCTTATTCCATAGTCCATCGAATCTTTACCCAAAACTTGAAAACTTCACAACACAAAACTTAACAGAGAACTCGTGAGCTCCGTTAGCGAAAGAAAACAAAACACCACTTCAAGGTACTGTAATGAACTCATTCTTTATTTATATTGGTGTTAAATATACCGTATTACAACTTCTCTATGGTTTATAAACTCTTTTACTAGCCATAGATTCATCAAAATAAGCAAACAACACACGAAAAACAGAATCAGTCAAAAACAGAACAGTCTGTAGTAATCTGTAACTAACGCAAACTTCTGGAACTCAAAAAATTCAGCAAAAATGGGAAGACCTAGAAAATTTGTTTATTGATCTTCTGAAATTGGAATCAATATTTTATCACGTTCTGGTGATTTTAAACAATTGTTTTCATGAACAGAAAGTTTCTGGAATTTTCAGCAGGATCAAATAACTATCATCCAAGAAGATCCTATAGGTCCTACTTGGCACAAACACTAATTAAAACATAAAACCACATCTAAACTGAAGGTAGATGAATTATTTATTCCTAAACAGAACCAAAAAGCAAGAAACTAAAATAAAATTGGGTTGCCTCCCAACAAGCACTATCGTTTAATGCCCCTAGCTAGGCATGATGATTTCAATGATGCTCACATAAGAGATAAGAATTGAAACATAAAGAGAGCATCATGAAGAATATGACTAGCACATTTAAGTCTAACCCACTTCCTATGCATAGGGATTTTGTGAGCAAACAACTTATGGGAACAACAATCAACCAACATAGGAAGGTAAAACAAGCATAACTTCAAAACTTTAAGCACATGGAGAGGAAACTTGATATTATTGCAATTTGTAGAAGCATATGATCCTCTCTCATAATAATTTTCAGTAGCATCATGAATCAATTCAACCATATAACCAGCACATAAAGCATTCTTTTCATGATCTACTATCATAGAATATTTATTACTGTCCACATAAGCAAATTTCTTCTCATGAATAATAGTGGGAGCAAACTCAACAAAATAACTATCATGTGATTGAAAATTAAGATCAAAATGACAAGTTTCATGGTTAACATTATTTTTTAAAGCATACGTGTCATCACAATAATCATCATAGATAGGAGGCATGCTTTCATCATAGTAAATTTGCTCATCAAAGCTTGGGGGACAAAAAATATCATCTTCATCAAACATAGCTTCCCCAAGCTTGTGGCTTTGCATATCATTAGCATCATGGGTATTCAAGGAATTCATACTAACAACATTGCAATCTTGCTCATCATACAAAGATTTAGTGCCAAACATTTTATAGATTTCTTCTTCTACCAGTTGAGCACAATTTTCCTTTCCATCATTCTCACGGAAGATATTAAAAAGATGAAGCATCTGAGGCAAACTTAATTCCATTTTTTTGTAGTTTTCTTTTATAAACTAAACTAGTGATAAAACAAGAAACAAAAAGATTCGATTGCAAGATCTAAAGATATACCTTCAAGCACTCACCTCCCTGGAAACGGCGCCAGAAAAGAGCTTAGTTGAAGGGGTGTGAGTGCCGCTTACCTAGCCTCGCGGGCAACGGCGCCAGAAAAGAGCTTGATGTCTACTACACAACCTTCTTCTTGTAGATGTTGTTGGGCCTCCAAGTGCAAAGGTTTGTAGGACAGTAGCAAATTTCCCTCAAGTGGATGACCTAAGGTTTATCAATCCGTGGGAGGCGTAGGATGAAGATGGTCTCTCTCAAACAACCCTGCAACCAAATAGCAAAGAGTCTCTTGTGTCCCCAACACATCCAATACAATGGTAAATTGTATAGGTGCACTAGTTCGGCGAAGAGATGGTGATACAAGTGCAATATGGATGGTAGATATAGGTTTTTGGAATCTGAAAATATAAAATCAGCAAGATAACTGTTGATAAAAGTGAGCGTAAACGGTATTGCAATGCTAGGAAACAAGGCCTAGGGTTCATACTTTCACTAGTGCAAGTTCTCTTAACAATAATAACATAATTGGATCATATAAATATCCCTCAACATGCAACAAAGAGTCACTCCAAAGTCACTAATAGCGGAGAACAAACGAAGAGATTATGGTAGGGTACGAAACCACCTCAAAGTTATTCTTTCCAATCAATCAGTTGGGCTATTCCTATAAGTGTCACAAACAGCCCTAGAGTTCGTACTAGAATAACACCTTAAGGCACAAATCAACCAAAACCCTAATGTCACCTAGATACTCCAATGTCACCTCAAGTTGCCGTGGGTATGATTATACGATATGCATCACACAATCTCAAATTCATCTATTCAACCAACACATAGAACCTCAAAGAGTGCCCCAAAGTTTCTACCGGAGAATCATGACGAAAACGTGTGCCAACCCCGATGCATAGGTTCATGGGCGGAACCCGCAAGTTGATCACCAAAACATACATCAAGTGAATCACGTGATATCCCATTGTCACCACAGATACGCACAGCAAGACATACATCAAGCGTGACTCAGTCCGATAAGATAACTTCAAAGGGGAAACTCAATCCATTACAAGAGAGTAGAGGGGGAGAAGAAACATAAGATCCAACTACAATAGCAAAGCTCGCGATACATCAAGATCGTGCCAAATCAAGAACACGAGAGAGAGAGATCAAACACATAGCTACTGGTACATACCCTTAGCCTCGAGGGTGAACTACTCCCTCCTCGACATGGAGAGCGATGGGATGATGAAGATGGCTATCGGTGAGGGTTCCCCCCTCCGGCAGGGTGCCGGAACAGGGTCCGATTCAATTTTGGTGGTTACAGAGGCTTGCGGCGGCGGAACTCCCTATCTATTCTGTTCCCCGATCGTTTTAGGGTATATGGGTATATATAGGAGGAAGAAGTACGTCAGGGGAGCCACGGGCGCGCCCCCTGCCTCGTGGCTCCCTCGTTTCTTTCCTGACGTGCACTCCAAGTATTTCGGGTAGCTTTCCTTCCAAAAATAACTTCTGCAGAAGGTTTCATTCCGTTTCGACTCCGTTTGATATTCCTTTTCTTCGAAACACTGAAACAAAGAAAAAAAACAGGAACTGGCACTGGGCTCTGGGTCAATAGGTTAGTCCCAAAAGTAATATAAAAGTGTTTAATTAAGCCCATAAACATCCAAAACAGATAATATAATAGCATGGAAGAATAAAAAAATATAGATACGTTGGAGACGTATCAGCCTTCATGGCGGCCCTCGTGGCTTTGCCGGTCCGCTTGACCTCGCCATCGCGGTTCACGTCAAGCTGGAAGAGCCGCTGGCAGAGATGGGCATGCCTCGTTGTGGTCGAGGCCGGGGCGGAGCCTCATGATGTCGGCGGCGTCCGTGAAGAGCCAGACCGGCCTCCCCTTGTTATGCAGCGGAGCGATTCGACGGCGGATGAAATCCGCCCCGATCATCTCGAGGGTGAGCCCGGTCTCGGTGAGGCGGAGAATCCTAGTGGTGGCGACCGTAAGCATCGCGTCGTCAGCATCGACATCGCTCCAATCGCTTCTGCGGACCGGCGGCACCTTGAGAACCCGGCGAAAGTCTGGCGGGTCCTTCTCCTCAATCCAGCACCACTGGCCCCGCCATTCTTCCCACCTCTCCTTCATGGCGCCCTCCGGGTACGCTCCTTTGGACCTTGGGATCCAGGTGACGCAACCGAAAATGGCGCCCCCCCGGTTGGATCCGAGGGGAGAAGTAGTGGTGGAAGAGCGCCGTGTTGGGATGCACCCCGGCGAAGCCCTCGCAGAGGTGTGCAAAAAGAGCCATGCACGCCACAACATTTGGAGTAAAGTCCAAAAGATGGAAGCCGTACGTGTGCATGACATCACTGAAGAAATTAGAGAAGGGGGGACAGAGCCCGCAGGAGAAGTAGTCGACAAAGAAAGGGTACCGATTTGGGGCGGCCTCGGCGCAGTTGGCAGGGATGACGCGCGTGGCTGGATGCCCCGTCGTTTCTCCCCCCGTCTTCACCCCCCACAGGGGCTTGAAGTAATCCCGCAGTTTGGTCGCGTCGACCGTCGAGGGGAAGTAAGCGAGCTGCGTCCGCTGAGCCGCCAGCGCACTCTCCGGCGGCTCCGTCGCTCCGGCGTCATTGGCCACTCCCTTGACCTTGGTTGATTTGGGTGCCATGGCAGCTAGGGAAAGCAAGAGACAGAAGACGGGGAGACGCAGCGGCGGCAAGCAAGGGCGAAAGCTTAGGGAGGAAGGCGAAGGGGCCGGCGGCTCTGAGATCAGAGAAGGCGCAGGGGAGGGGGTAAAGTGAGCAGCACGCCCGTGGTTATTCCTTTTTACGGGGAAGGCGCGGGCCGCCTCCTTTCCCATTAACTACGATGTGACGCATGCATGCGGAAACCGTCCCACGCATGCCGCCCACGTCGCGCATGCCCCCCCACGTCGCGCGTTCAACGCAGGTCATGGGGAAGCGCGGCAGATGGAAAATTACTGCGGTAGAATTCGCCCCTCCTGCTCGTGCACCGTTTTTGGGCCTGGCCCAACAACGTGTTGCGCTTATGTGTGGCCCAGCCCCGGGGGCTCCTGTCAGTGTACAAAAGTAGGGGCACACCTTTGTACCCCTTTACTTGTGCACGGGCAGTCGGAGCCGCGCGCCACGGCCACACCGAGCATAGTAGGGGAGGCAAGCCGGAGAGAAGCCGAAGCACAAGATGGCCAAGGCAACGCCAAGACCAAAAATACCAAAGAGCGAGAGGGCGAGGTGGACTCCCCCGGCAAGATCCTTGCCGGGGCAGGCCTCCACGGCCCCGGCAAGCACCTTGCCGGGGCAACTTGCCCAAACACCAACAGAGCGAGCCGCCCTTGAGCCCACGGGTTCCAACCCAACCAACTACGATTGGACCAGGGCTCGGGAGGCACCTCTATGGTGGCATGCAGATCTTTGTCAAGACCATAGATATATGAGATCAGATGAGGACCAGAAGACGGCGAACCTCGGCGGGATCCTTGCCGGGACCCTTGTTGAGGAGATCCACAAGACCCACGGCAAGCGCCTTGCCGGGGACGACTTCAACGCCACGGCAAGGCCCTTGCCGGGCTCCCGGCAAGGCCCTTGCCGAGGGCGTCAGCGGGGCCACAGCCAGGCCCACGTCGACCAAGACTCCACCGCCGTCCCCAAGCAGCTGCTAGCTCAACCAGCTGGGCAGGCACCTGCGTGGCGACGGCCGGCCTCTGCGCCAACTCAGTAAGCTCCTGCATGGTGGCATGCAGATCTTCATGAAGATCCTACCACCGCGCCACCTCAGCTGCCTGCCTGCCTACATGGCGCTGCATGCACCGCTGGCCTCGGCCCGTGTCGAAGCAGGGCGAGGCGTTAGCGGACGGGACGGGCCTCGTTCCCGTCCCCAATAAAGATGAGGGACACCTAAGCTACGCATTAAATGCGTCTTGTCCTGTAATATGGGCGATAAGCTCATAGTACTGTAGGCCTTTCCACCTCCTGTGTGCCACTGTGGCAGCCCCTTTCGACTATAAAAGGAGGCCCATGGCGTACTGGAGGAGGATTCGGCTCTTTGGAACTACACAACCACCATAGCTAGTTCGAGAGCTCAAGAATGCTCAATACATCCACCAAAGCAGGACTAGGGTTTTACGCATCCTCGCGGCCCGAACCTGGGTAAACGATCCTTGTGCTGACTGTTAATCCTGCTCTTCTCACAACCCCGCGCCCCGGCAACCGTAGTAGGGATTCTTGTGATCCTATAGGTGTCGTTTCCCGCCGACACATTTGCAAAGAGATTTTAGTTGGTGTCAACTTATTCAAATCAAGGCATAACACTAACACCAGCTCTCAAATCACATAAAACAGTTTTAATATAGTTTCTTTTAATGGAGCAAGGTATAGTTAGTATTCCCGGGTCTCCTAGTTTCTTTGGTATTCCACCTTTAAATGTATAATTAGCAAGCATGGTGGAAATTTCAGCTTTCGGTATCGTTCTTTTATTTGTAACAATATCTTTCATATACTTAGCGTAAGGAGACATTTTCAGAATATCAGTCAAGCGAAAACGCAAAAAGACAGGTGTAAGCATTTCAACAAAGCGCTCAAATTCTTCTTCATCCTTATTCTTCGAAGCTTTAGGAGGAAAAGTCATGGGTTTCTAAACCCATGGTTCTCTTTCTTTACCATGTTTCCTGGAAATGAAGTCTCTCTTATCATATCTTTTATTCTTAGGTTGTGGGTTATCAAGATCAATAGCAGGTTCGACTTCCACACCATTATCATTACTAGGTTGAGCATCAACATGAACATCCTCATTATCATTATTACTAGGTTCATGTTCATCACCAGATTGGGTTTCAGCATCAGAAATAGAAATATCATTTGGATTCTTAGGTGTGTCTACAGTAGGTTCACTAGAAGCATGCAAAGTCATGTCTTCTTGCTTTTTCTTTTCATTACTAGAAGGACTAAATGCATCAGTATTAATTCTTCGAGAGTCTTGTTCAACTCTCTTAGGATGACCTTCAGGATAAAAAGGTTCCTGAGTCATTTTACCACCTCTAGTCATAACTCTAACAGCATGATCATTCATCTTATTGTTCATCTCATTAAGCAAATCAGTTTCTGCCTTGAGAACTTGTTCTACTTTGGTTTTTATCATGGAAGCATGTTTACTCACACCCTTGACATCATTAATAGTTCTAAACATAAAGTCACTCAAGCATTCAATCATATAAGCCTTTCATTTAAATTGCCTCCTAACATATGTATTGAAGTTTTCTTGTTTAACAGTAAAGTTATCCAATTCATCCAAGCATTGGCTAGAAGACTTAGTATAAGGAATATCACCTTCATCAAATCAATAGAGAGAATTGACCTCTACTACTTGTGTCGAGGTATGGAGACCATGCATTTCTTCAATAGGTGGTTGTTGACACACGAACACGTCACGTGTACCCTCGACGCCGGGGGTGATGCACCGCAGCTCACGTTGAAGGAGACCCGACCGACAGCGCGATACGCAAGACAGTCGACGAGCGCTTTTGCAGACCCGAAACCCCTCACCCCCGGGAGGGACCCCGTCAGGGAGTGCGGCGGCTTTGGGCTGCCCTAGGTCCATTCGCTCGCCCCTAGAGCCTCGGGATTCGCAGCTCTCAAATTCGAGGAACAGCGAAGAACGAGAGAGAAAAACGGTGGAGAGATAAAACGTAGATGAAAAAATAGTATATTGATTTGTTCGATTGTGTGTTGTTCAATTGGCCTTCACCCCCAACATATATAAGAGGCAGCTGGACTTCCCGTACAAGTAAAGGATTCATCTAGGCTTTCCTTACACGAAAAATTACATGAACTCACGTCCTAGAGTCCTAGTTTTGTTCCAACTCGGATTCAGTCTGAATCTGGCCCAACTTCTGTCTTCCTCCTTGTGCGGGCCGCCGAGCTTGCATATGATCTCCGATCAAGACGGCCCAAATATCAAACTTGTGCGCCTCGACGATCCAAACAACCCTCATGTTGATCACTTTTTCAAATAAGGCCATCTTGAATACTTTTTGAGGTCATCTTTACCTTCCAGTCGGACTCGGTCTTGCAGTAGATTGGATTATCCCAGTCTCATAGTGAATTTGCAGGCCATATACTATCTCTGATGATGATGACTCCAAAACCAAAGTTTACCATCTTGATGATACGCACAACTTCTGTTTGAACACACCTTCATCCGAGGTTATCTTGATAAACTTTCGGGCACATGTTCAGTTTCATTCGGATTCGAGCTCATCCACTCGGATATTAGAGACTTTCGCTCGGATCGTCCGACTGGACTTTTTCACTCGGAAGACAATCTTTCACTCGGATGACTATATTTTCACTCGGATGATTATACTTCCACTCGGAAGGCAATATCTTACTCGATCGGCAAGTTTTCGTTCCGATGGCAATCTTTTCACTCGGAATATTTTCACCTGGAGGACAATTTCACTTGGATGATCATATTTCCACTCGGATGACTATATTTTTACTCGGATAATAATAAGTTCATCCGGTCAACAAACATTCACTCGACCGGTAAATTTTCACTCGGATGGTAAACTTTTTCACTCGGATTTCCGACTGAAAACACAGCCTGATCTTGTCTTGCCTCCCCAGGTCGCATACTAACTCGGACCGAGACAATTTATATATGAAAATCGGTCGGCTTGACGAGACGAAAAACCTTCATATTGAACACTTTTAGATCTGAGGTCAGCTTCAAGGGCTAATTGCTCACGCATTGTACCAAACACCCATCAACATGTGTCTGATGTCCAGCGTAATATTTTGATTCCTAGCTGGTCCACACCATATTGACTGTAACTTTTGCATACGAACTCGGATTGAGATGATTAATATATGAAAATCGATGGTCTCGACGAGACGAAGACAATTCCTTTAGAGCACTCCTTCATCTGAGGTCATTGTGAGGGCGTAATCAGCCGAAAAGCACTCAGAACACTAAATTTTGTCACTCGAAGTACAGCTTCGGCCACTGAGATGAGGTCGAATGGCGATAGCCAAAACATCAAAGTTGTTCCACTCGACAACGTGAAACTTTCTCATGCTGAAAAACCCTTTCACTCTGTATCTTGCCAAAATCAGGTGTCAACACATGCCCCCCTGTTTTTGGCAAAGCTTGCACGCCGAAAAATACTATGCATGGTGTTCGTTCTAAGGACGATGTCAACACTCCATCGGCCATTTATTTTTCTCAGGGCGATAATTATGTATCGGCCATGTTTGTGCTAAGGGCGATAATCGTATATCGGCCATTGCCTACTTAGGCTTCCTGCCACACACTCGGGTCATACTTCTTCAAATATTTGCCATTGAGAGCTCGAGGTAACAATGCCCCTTGTATTGATTCCACCAAATATGAATTTCTGGGAACAACTCTTGTAATCCTAAAAGGATCTTCCCAACTTGGAGACCACTTCCCGAATTTTCTATCTCTTGAACCAATCGGCAGAATCACTTTCCAGACGAGATCACCAACTTGAAAATTCTTCAACTTAACTTTCTTATTGTAAGCTCTTGCAACCCTCAACTTGTCTCTCTCTATGGACTTCAAAGCAACCAAACGTTTATCGGCAACCTCATCAATATTGTCCATCATCAAGTTATAAATGTCTATTGCCGATAAATCATTTTGTTTGGCTATTCTCAAAGCATTTAAATTTACTTCCACTGGTAAAACGGCCTCTTGACCATATACTAGCTCATATGGGGTCTCCTTCTATAACGCCCGGATAGTTATGCTACAGTAATCTCATACTAATGCTGCCACAACACCACAATTATTGTTGTTAACCTCGCGATGATTCAATCCCGTTCGTTTTCAAAATTCAAATTTATATCAAACAGCAAAAATGAATAGAAGAAAAGGAGAAAGCAAACAAAGAAAAAAATATAAAACAAAAGAAGGCCCCCCGGCCCAACTGGGCCAATCAACCCAACCCGTCCGGCCCACCTCTCCCTGCATAACCACCCCCACTCCCGAGAAACCCTAGAGCCCAACCCCACTCCCCACGATCCCTCCCACTCACCCTCTCGCACCCCATCCCCTTCCTCCCCCGTCTGGATCGGGGCTGAGGAGCTAGATCCCACGGCGCCCCGACGCCCGATCCCGCGACCCCGCCGTCGCCCTTCCTGGCGCCACCACGCCGACGCTACCTCGCCGACGCCGCCTGGCGCTGCCCCGTCGTCGTCCTACTCGCGGCCCCATCCTCCACCCCGTTCCTAGATCCGGAAGGGCCTCCCCGCCCCGACCTCGTCGACAGACGCCGCTCGCCGGAGCCGCTCCGCGTCACCTCGCCTCCTCGACCCCCACGCGCCACCTCCCCGCCGTCGCGTTCCCCTGCATCGGGCCTTCCCTTCAACGCGGGTGAGCAACCCCCCCCCCCCGTCGTGACCTCGCCGTTGTCGCGCCGCCCGCCGTGGCCCTGTTCGCCGGCCGCCCTCAGCGCGCGTCCGCGAGCAGCGCCCCTCTCCCCGCGACTCCGCTCCACGCATCACTGCCCGCACCCGGCCGCACCCTGCGCCGCCTGCACGCGCGCTCGCGCGCCCACCTGTGCTGCTCCACCGCCGCCCCGCGCCTCACTCGCCATCTGCCTCGGCGCCGCTCGCAGCCGAGCCCGCAGCTCCTCACCACGCCGCGCCCGCCTTGCCTCTGGCCGCCCTCCGCCGGCGCCGCCTAGCGGCGTTGCCAGCCCCGCGCCGTCCTGTCCCCTCCTCTCGGGCGTGGCCCCCTGGCCGCGCCGCGTCGGCGCCCCCGCTGGCCTCGCCTCGCGCCCGGGCGTAGCGCCACTCGGGCACGGGTGCCCGCCCGTTACGCCCGTCGCCCGCTAAAGCCTTCTGGGCAGCTGACCACAGGGGCCCACGCCCCTGTCCAAAAAAATAAAAAAATATTAAGATTTAAAAATAATGATATTTAATTAATTAGTTAATTAATCAATTAATTAACTTAATTAAATTGGTTTAGTTAAACTAACTAATTAGTTAGCCCACTAAATCATCTAATTAGCTAGATGTGTCAATTACAAGTGGACCCCAGTCAACCTTTTGACCGGTCAACAGTTGACTGTTGACCATGTTGACTCAGCACCCCCCTGGACCCCACTGTCAACTGCATGTGCATGTTGCTGGGTACACTTCTGTGTACCCATAGCAATTTAGCTATTTAATGTTTTCGAATTAATTTAAATCAGAAAATTCAGAAAATGTTTTAATCTTTGAAAATCCATATAAAATAAACCGTAGCTCGGATGAAAAAACTTTCTACATCAAAGTTGCTCAGAACGACGAGAGGAATCCGAATACGCGATCCGTTCGTCTGCTACATGCCCCTAACTACCTGAACATGCAACTTTCCCCCTCCGTTTCATCTGTCCGAAAAATGCAAACTTCGGGAAAACTTTCCCGGATGTTTCCCCCTTCCACGGTATCGTGTAACGCCGCGTTAGAACACCTCTAACACCGCTTATTGTCTTGTCATGCATCTGTTTGCTATGTATTTACTGTTTTTCCCCCTCTTCTCTCCAGTAGACCCCGAGATCGCTGCTGGTGCCCCTGTGATCGACTACGTCGACGACGACCCCTCCTTGCCAGAGCAACTAGGCAAGCCCCCCCTTTGATCATCCTGATATCGCCCATTCCATTCTCTCATGCTTGCATTAGATTTTGCTACTGTTATTGTTTGCTCCTATTATGATGCATAGCCTGCTTTTGTAACCTGCTCATTGTACCTTACCTGCTTATCCTAAACTGCTTAGTATAGGTTGGTTAGTGATCCATCAGTGACCCCCACCTTGTCCTTGTTGCCCCTGCTTCATCATCGACGACTCGATCAACGTGATCGACGACCAGAGCCCGACACCTCACATCACATCACGCCCCTTTTGTTGCTCGACTCTACAGAGCTACTATCGAGTGCCGAGGGTGATCCCTCATAACGCACTCCTGATGATAATTCTGTAGTGTAGCTATTCGGTCGTGGTCATCGAGGGTGATTTCCTCTTTCACCATTCCCGATACGGCTCGGTCGTTCAACACCTCAAGTGTGAACCTCGAGGGTGGTCCCTCTTACGTTCACCTTGATGATTACATTGAGTGGAATCCACCGGGGGTGATTCCTCGGGTTTTCCCCTTGATGTCTGGACACACGGTTACCTTGACTTTACTTGAGACCCTTGGGAAAGTCAGGCGGGCCCGGAGAGCACCCGCAAGATGGTTACGAGGCACGGCCGGGAAGTTAGGCAGCCCTCGAGTGGGCTGGGCTTGCCCTTGCCGTATTTCCTTGAGACGGGGCGACGAGGTCACATTATCGTGAGTCTCTGCTCGTCTCCGCAAACTAATAATACGCTATGGTTTGGGTATTTGTTCTGAATTGGCCTTTGGCCTTTACGCACCAACCACCACGCGAGAATAGCTATGGGCCTCAACGTTGTGATATCAGCCGAAGCTTTGTCGGATGTCCAGTTCAGCATTGCGGCATGGCCTGGTCGGCACCCCAGTGGAGGTGGCCTGTATCGCCCTGCGCGCAATGATCCGGAGTGCAACGGGCGATGGGCCCAGACCCCGGAGTGCTTAGGATGTAGACCAGCGGGGACCTCTCTGCTGAGCCTAGGTAGGGCTACGACGTGTTGATCTTCCGAGGCCGGGCATTGACCCAGAAAAGTGTGTCCGGCCAGAGTGATCGAGCGTGTTGGAAAACGTGGTGCACCCCTGCAGGGAAGATCTTTATTCGAATACCGTGTCCACGGTAATGGACGTTCAGACTTATATCTTGATCTAATACAACTAGAAACGGATACTTAAGTTATGTGGCTCCGAGATTGCTTTCTCGCAGGGAGTCGAGGAGGGATCTCTGGGCATTTATTGTTACAACATGCTTGATAATTATAAACTGCTATTCTTTACTCTTCTACATGCCGCAAGATGCTTGGAGCTCCTTGAAGATGCTAGTCTTCGATAGGCTAGGCCTTCCCCTCTATTCTGGCATTCTACAGTTCAGTCCACAGATACAACCCTTCCATTTGATACCAATGCATACTTAGTATAGATCTGATGCTTGCGAGTACTTTGGATGAGTACTCATGGTTGCTTTGCTACCCCTTTTCCCCCTTCCTCCTTCTTTCCGGTTGATGCAACCAGATGGTGGATCCTTGGAGCCAGATGCCACCGCCGACGGATGCTGCTACATGGAGGCCGCCGAAGACAAGGAGTAGTTAGGAGGTCCCAGGCAGGAGGCCTTGCCTCTTCGATCGTTGATGTTTGTGCTAGCCTTCTTAAGGCATCCTTGATTAACTAATGTATGTACTCAGATATTGTTGCTTCCGCTGACTCTTGTGTATCGAGCTTGTATTCGAGCCCTCGAGGCCCCTAGCTTGTAATATGAAGCTTGTATTATTTTAATTTGTGTCTAGAGTTGTGTTGTGATATCTTCCCGTGAGTCCCTCTTCTTGGTCATACACATTTGCGTGTATGATTAGTGTACGGTCGAATCGGAGGCGTCACACCTTCGTAGCACCATGCCTTGAAATTCTATGTGCCCACAAAGCTTCATACAACAACTCATGCCATCTCCTTGGATTATCTTCAATCTTCTTCTTGATGAGTTTGATTAAAAGTTTATTGCTAGACTCAGTTTTTCCATTAGCTTGGGCATAATATGGAGAGGAATTGAGCAACTTTACGTTATAAGATTCGGTAAACTCTCTGACTTGGTGTGACATGAAAGATGAACCTTGATCTGTTGTTAACGTTTGATGAATACCAAATCTATGAATAATGTGCTCAGTTATGAATTGAATTACCTCTGTATGTGTCATGTTCTTGAGAGGTACTGCTTCAAACCATTTAGTGAAATAATCAGTTGCCACCAATACGAACCGATGCCCCTTTGAGGAAGATGGATGAATTTGCCCAATAAAGTCTAAACCCCATCCTTTGAAGGGCCACGGCTTGATAATAAGATGCAACATAGCAGCAGGAGCCAATTGAATATCACCAAATTTTTGACAAGCTTCGCACCCTTTATAATATCTGAAGCAATCATTAATCATAGTCGGCCAATAAAACCCAACACGTCGCAATAACCATTTCATCTTGGAGCCGATTGGTGAGTGCCACAAATGCCTTCATGTACCTCTCCCATAGCAACTCTTGCCTGGTCCTCATCCAAACACTTTAGAAGAACATCATCGACTGTTCGGCGATAAAGACCATCATCTCTCATTGTATACTTGAAAGCCATACGTCGAACAACCCTGTCCACCCTTTCACTCGGATTGCACAAGTAATCAACAATGGGCTTCCTCCAGTTGGGATTGTCACCTTCACTAGAATTTTTATTAATGGTCGAATCAGTGGGTTCAGGTTCGGCCTCTCCCATATTGGCAAGACAAGACATCGGTCTTTGAGAGATATGAAACATGCCATGATCAACATGATATCCGGATGCTTGTTGTGCCAATTCATTTGCTTTCCAATTGTCATGTCTAGATATATGAGCAATGCTAAAGCAATCCAAAGTAGAAATTATATCTAGACATTTATCAAGATAAACATTAAGTGATTCGTCCAAACACTGAAAGACTTTGGATATTTGCTGCACCACTAGTAACGAATCACCATAAGCCTCAATATGTGTAACACCTATAACAAGTAACATCTCTAGGCCGAATAATAATGCTTCATATTCGGCTTGATTGTTTGTACAAAAATATTCTAAGCGGCATGAGGCTTCGAAAACAGCACCATGAGGAGATATGTAAACAATACCAACACCTTGGCCATTGGTACAAACTGAACCATCAAAATATAATCTCCATGGTACTATTGAGACAAGGTTTATATCAACATCATGCTTGTCATCAATCCGATGTTCAACAATAAAATTAGCAACGATTTGGCCTTTCATGGATTTTAGAGATTCGTAAGCCAAATCATATTCAATCAAAGCATAAGCCCACTTGCCAATTCTACCACTAAGAATTGGTCTATGCAACAAGTATTTAATGACATCGGTCTGACAAGCTACTATGCAAGCACTCGGTACTAAATATTGTCTCAATTTTGTGCAAGCATAATATAAGCATAGACATAATTTTTCAATAAATGTATACCTTGTCTCTGCGTCCAATAAGCGGCGGCTCAAATAAGTGATGGCATGCTCTTTTCCTTCGGTCTCTTGAGTTAGAACAGCACCAATAACTTCTTCCTCTGTTGCAATGTAAAGTCTGAAGGGTTCCCTATGCTTGGGTGCTTTCATCACCGGAGGAGTGCACAAATAATTCTTTGATCATATCAAATGCTTCTTGCTGTTTTGCCCCCCAAGTGAAATCAAGATCATTCTTTAACCAAAGGATAGGAGTAAATGCATCAACTTTCCCTGATAGATTAGCTATGAACCTTCTCAAATAATTGACCTTGCCAAGGAACTTTTGCATATCTCTCTTGCATGTTGGAGCCTCCACTTTATGTATGGCCTCTATTTTTTTGGGATCAATCTCTATGCCATATTCATGAATAATGAAACCCAAAAACTTGCCAGCTGAAACGCCGAATGCACACTTTAAAGGATTCATCTTCAGTCCATACTTTTTCATTCTTTCGAAAGCTAAACGCAAATCGGCCAAGTGAGATTCAAAAGCATCCAATTTGACAACAATATCATCAATATAAACTTCAAGTATGACACCGAGTAAATCATGAAAAATTAAATTCATAGCCCTTTGATACGTGGCTCCAGCATTTTTTAATCCGAATGTCATCACTGTCCACTCAAATAAACCAAGGAAACCAGGACATCGGAAAGCCGTTTTGTACATGTCCTCTTCGGCTATAAAAATTTGATTGTATCCGGCATTACCATCGAGAAAGCTAATAACCTTATGTCCAGAAGCATCATTAATAAGCATATCGGCTATTGGCATAGGATACTCATCTTTGGGTGTAGCCCTATTCAAATCTCTGAAATCAATGCACACCCTCAACTTGCCGGATCCTTTCTTCTCCACTGGGACAATGTTAGAAATCCACTCGGCATACCTGCAAGGTCGAATGAAATTAGCTTCAAGCAGTCGACCGATCTCTTCCTTGATCCGATCATATGTTTTCGGATTAAATTTTCTGGCCGACTGTTTATAAGGTCTAAAACCGGCCTTTATAGGCAACCGATGCTCCACCAGCTCTCGGCTTAACCCTGGCATCTCATGACATTCCCATGCAAAGCAACAAACATATTCTTTCAATAGCTCGATTAACTTAGCCTTACAATCATCTTTCAAATTTTTGTTTATAAATGTCGGTCGACTGACTGAGCCATCTCCAATATCTACCTCTTCTAACGGATCGGCTGATGTAAAACCTTGTCCAAGTTTATCCATGTCATCCAACTCCTCTATAGACTCATACATATCGTTCTCACTGGACCGATACTTTACAAGACGTTTTTGTAACCACTCGGAATTAGGATCCATTTAAACATATCATAGCTTGGAGCCGATTGCATTCAGTCGGCTTTAAAGATACGGGCACAAAACCATTCTTGGTCACGTTGAGAAAATCAAATTCTGATAAGTCACGTCCCGTCAGCAAGTAGCATTGGGATGTTGCCAATCCACCGATGCATCGGCCAAAGCAACACAGGCCGAGTTATCCGCATGAATGACTTCCACTTCATCATCAACCTACTAAATCAAAAACTGGTGCATAGTGGATGGCACGCACTGGTTTGCATGAACCCAATCACGGCCTAGTATAACGTTGTAGTTACCTTGCACCTCAGCGACAAAGAATGCAGTAGCCAAAGTTTTGCTTCCAACTGTAAGCTCCACATACATTACACCTTTGGCTTCAGTTTTCTCTTTGCCTTCAAACCCGTTGAGCACCATATTGGTCTTGATCAATTCTTCATCAGGCAAACCCAATTTCTTGAAGACCGAATAGGGCATAAGATTTACCACAGCACCTCCATCAACAAGCATCCGAGTGAGAGGTGACCCATTGATATGACCTCTGAGATATAACGGTTTTAGATGCGTTACTGGTTCTTTTGGCTTCTCGAATATAGCGTTTTTAGGGCCAAAATCCAGCTAAGCCACCTCCCCTTCCTCATCTACAGCACGAAACTCAGCAGGTAAGTAATACACCATATTGATATCCATACCTTCATGAACCGGCGTAGACTCATAGTCCAACATATCAGCCTCCTCCTCGAGTGCATCTACCGATTCTGAAATTTGTCCAAGTGAAGAGAAAGTACTAGGTGATGTGGACGATGTAATAATTGCATCGTCCTCTTTCGGTGGCGTAGGTGCTATTGTGATAGATGTAGAAGATGATGCATCTTGTATTTGTTTAGGCCTCCACACTTGTTTTGCTGGAACCATGGGCCTAATGTCATTGAACAACTTTTCCCTTTGCTTCTCGGCCTCCTGTTCTGCCATCTCTTGACTCCTTAACCTCTGTAGTCTCCTCTTCTGTGTCTTTGTTAGCCCTGGAGGACACCACTTTGGCTGAGTGTATTTAGGATCTCTCGTCTTTATTTGGCTGGTGCTTGCTTCGTGGTCATTAGCCGAGTGCTTTGGCACGATAGCAAGTATCGGCTCAGTCGGATTGCTATGCACAATTGGCTGTTGTATGGCGAATGTTTCGGTGCCCAAGATAAGTGAGTCGGCATCCATTTTCTCCTTGCCTTTTCCCGACTCAACTGCTGCAACACTTGGTGATTTAACATGCCATTCTTTTCGACTTTCGAGATGCATGAAATTTCCACTCGGGCGCACCTTTTTACTCTGATGGAATCCACTCGGATGGATGTCACTCGGATGGAATCCACTCGGATGGAATTCACTCGGCTGGAATCCACTCGGATGGAATTCAGTCGGATGGAATCTACTTGACCACATTTTTTCACCCGGATAGCTTCCACCAGGGTGCATTCTTACACTCGGATAATTTCCATCCGGTCGCATGTTTTGACCAGCCGACCGATAGTTACCGATGTTCAGTCAGTCATTATATGAGTATTCAAGTCGATCCCAAACAGTTTGCCTTTGCTCTTCTGGAAACAACGCCTTTGGTCCACTCAGTTTCATATACCGACTGAACATATCATCTGATGGTGACCTTGGTCGCTTCAACTGTGATGGCTGGTTAGAGCTGGAACCAACCGACTGATTGGCATACTTGGATAGCAACATATAAAAAGTTGGCTTGATCCGCTTGCGTTGCACTTTAGCTTCATTCCTCTTCCACTTGCCAACTTCTGGACTCTTGGGTTTGACAAATTTAACTCGAGTATTTTCTTGCACTTGCGGTTGCCCCCCGAGTGTAGGATTCTTGATGGTGATTTTGATCACTTCCTTGCCATCGGGTTGCTTATCAAGCACAACATGTCTCCCCAAGACCGTGCTGCCTTCCTTGTCTTTCCTGGGCTCACCAACAATGATATTAGCTTTATTAGCAGATTCGGCTACCTCCGGCCGAATGAGTAGCTTCTTCCCCTCCAAACCCATGGTATTCATTGGAAAAGGTTGTTTATCAGCTTGCATCTCAGAAAAGTTCAATCGTCCATCATTAATGGCCGATTGTATCTGTCGTCAAAAAACACTGCAATCGTTAGTAGCATGAGAAAAAGAATTATGATACTTGCAATAAGCATGCCATTTTAGCTCTTCAAACGGCGGTAAAGTATGAGATATTCTAATAATCTAAGCCTACAGCAAAGCATCAAATATTCTATCACACTTAGCAATGTTAAAAGTAAATTTCATATCTTCATCACGATTCTTATGAATCGGTTTCAGATCATTGCAAGTAAAGGGTTTGGCCTTAGATGGCCAAACAAATTCAGTAGCAAAAACATCACCCTCATCGTCCGAGTGATCACTATCATATTCCACCATATTCATCTTTGGACGATCGGCTTTGTATCTATGCACTTCTTTGAGGACTTTGCTTCGGCTTTCCTGAACCAAAGCCCTTTGTAAGACTTGGTTGATATTTAAGAACTCATAGCCTTCTAGCTTTTCTCTAATGGGAGTTCTCAAACCACTCAGCACTAGGTCCGCCAAGTCCCTCTCGGTTATCACCAAACTAAAACACCGGTTTTTTGTTTCTCTGAATCTCTTGACGTAATCGGAGACCGATTCATCATGCTTCTGTTTAACCGATGTCAGATGTGACAACTTGAGTTCATTGTCGCCGCTATAAAAGTGATCATGAAACTTCTGCTCTAGCTGCGACCAAACCCGAATGGAACTATGCGGTAAAGAAGAAAACCATGAAAATGCGGTACCAGTTAATGATAAAGGAAATAAAGGCACTTTCAATTCATTCAATGAGCTTGCCTCACCCAATTGTGCTAAATATTGACTAACATGCTCCCATGTGGTTTTTGTGCCCTCTCCATTGAACTCAACAAAATCTAGAATCTTATATCCCGGAGGGCACTAGATGGCATCAAAGTACTCGGGGTACGGCTTTTGGTAAATCCGATTCCGAGGTAACTCAACTCCAAAATTTTCTCGAAGCATCTTAGCCATCTCCTCTCTAAGATTAGCCAGACCATCATCCATAGTGGATGATGAAGCTTGTGGCAGTGACATAGGAGGAGTAGGGTTACTAGCTGTAGGTAGGAATTGTGGCATGTATGTCGACCCATAATTTGGTAGTGGTCGAGTGGTTGTAGCTGTAGGCAGGGTTTGGTTCGACGTTGCCACCGAACCTGGCATGCTCATAATAGGATTAATGGGTGCAGCCACAATCTGATTTGTTTGGGTAGGATAATAAGCCATCGGCACAGGAGGCGCCGATGAAATAGGTAAAGCCAGATTAGGGTTTTGCACACTAGCAGCTACACCATCATTACCACTAGACGATTGAGATATATTCTTCGGAGCATTAGTATTTTCTATGAATATTTGATAGACTAGATTGTTACCATCAGCAATACGAGTCTCAATCTCAGCCCACTGCTCAGGAGAAAAGGTAGTACTCATGGAGGGTTTAACCTGCTCGGCTTGAAGAGGAGGGAACTTGATTTCCTCAATCGGAGTGATGTTGCCTTGGCGATCCTTCCTGAATTTTGGAAGGAACTCCTGCAAATCCTTCTCTTCACGCGCCTTCTTGTACTCCTCATAAACTTGGTGATGATCGGCCGATATCTCATCAAGACTAGGCTTAATGATGTTATCGGCGTCTACCTCAGATGGCTTGGGAAGATCAGACATGGTGGATGATGACGATTGATCTTCAGTCCCCTGCGGAGTCGCCAAAAAGTGTGTTGACACATGAACACGTCACGTGTACCCTCGACGCCGGGGTGATGCACCGCAGCTCACGTCGAAGGAGTCCCGACCGACAGCGCGATACGCAAGACAGTCGATGGGCGCTTTTGCAGACCCGAAACCCCTCACCCCCGGGAGGGACCCCGTCAGGGAGTGCGGCGGCTATGGGCTGCCCTAGGTCGATTCTCTCGCCCCTAGAGCCTCGGGATTCGCAGCTCTCAAATTCGAGGAACAACGAAGAACGAGAGAGAAAAACGGTGGAGAGATAAAACGTAGATGGAAAAGTAGTATATTGATTTGTTCGATTGTGTGTTGTTCAATCGGCCTTCACCCCCAACATATATAAGAGGCGGCTGGACTTCCCATACAAGTAAAGGATTCATCTAGGCTTTCCTTACAGGAAAAATTACATGAACTCACGTCCTAGAGTCCTAGTTTTATTCCAACTCGGATTCAGTCTGAATCTGGCCCAACTTCTGTCTTCCTCCATGTGCGGGCCACCGAGCTTGCATATGATCTCCGATCAAGACGGTCCAAATATCAAACTTGTGCGCCTCGATGATACGAACAACCCTCATGTTGATCACTTTTTCAAATAAGGCCATCTTGAATACTTTTCGAGGTCATCTTTACCTTCCAGTCGGACTCAGTCTTGCAGTAGACTGGATTATCCCAGTCTCATAGTGAATTTGCAGGCCATATACTATGTCTGATGATGATGACTCCAAAACCAAAGTTTACCGTCTTGATGATACGCACAACTTCTGTATTGAACACTCCTTCATCCGAGGTCATCTTGATAAACTTTCGGGCACATGTTCAGTTTCACTTGGATTCGAGCTCATCCACTCGGATATTAGAGACTTTCGCTCGGATCGTCCGACTGGACTTTTTCACTTGGAAGACAATCTTTCACTCGGATGAGTATATTTCCACTCGGAAGGCAATCTTACTCGATCGGCAAGTTTTCATTCCGATGGCAATCTTTTCACTCGGAATATTTTCACCTGGAGGACAATTTCACTCGGATGATCATATTTCCACTCGGATGACTATATTTTTACTCGGATAATAATAAGTTCATCCGGTCAGAAAATTTTCACTCGACCGGTAAATTTTCACTCGGATGGTAAACTTTTTCACTCGGATTTCCGACTGAAAACACAGCCTGATCCTGTCTTGCCTCCCAGGTCGCATACTAACTCGGCTCGAGACAATTTATATATGAAAATCGATCGGCTTGACGAGACGAAAAACTTTCATGTTGAACACGTTTAGATCTGAGGTCAGCTTGAATGCCTAATTGCTCACGCATTGTACCAGACACCCATCAACATGTGTCTGATGTCCAGCGTAATATTTTGATTCCTAGCTGGTATGCACCATATTGACTGTAACTTTTTCATATGAACTCAGATTGAGATGATTTATATATGAAAACCGATTGTCTCGACGAGACGAAGACAATTCCTTTAGATCACTCCTTCATCTGAGGTCATATTGAGGGCGTAATCGGCCGAAAAGCACTCAGAACACTAAATTTTGTCACTCGGAGTACAACTTCGGCCACTGAGATGAGGTCGAATGGCGATAGCCTAAACATCAAAGTTGTTCCACTTGAAGATGTGCAACTTTCTCATGCTGAAAAACCCTTTCACTCTGTATCTTGCCAAAATCAGGTGTCAACAGTGGTAAATTCTTAACATCTTCACCTTTTTCTTTCATACATTTCTTTGCCTCTTGCATACCTTCAGGACTGAGAAATGGAATACCTCTCTTCTTCGGAGTTGGCTCGGTCGGTGGTTCAGGAAGAGTCCAATCATTATCATTCCTCAATATATTATCCAATAGTTATTCAGCTTGTTCAACAGTTCGTTCCCTGAAAACACAACCAGCACAACTATCAAGGTGGTCCCTAGAAGCATCGGTTAGTCCATTATAAAAGATATCAAGTATTTCATTTTTCTTGAGAGGATGATCAGGCAAAGAATTAAATAATTGGAGAAGCCTCCCCCAAGCTTGATGGACATTCTCTTCTTCAATTTGCACAAAGTTAAATATTTCCTGTAGAGCAGCTTGTTTCTTATGAACAGGAAAATATTTTTCAGGGAAGTAATATATCATATCCTGGGGACTACACACACAACCAGGAGCGAGAAATTTAAACCATATCTTAGCATCACCCTTTAATGAGAGAGAAAACAACTTAAGAATATTGTAGTAACGAATTTTTTCCTCAAGAGCAAATAGGGTGGCTATATCATTCAATTTAGTAAGATGTGTCACAACAATTTCAGTTTCATAACCATGGAAATGATTAGATTCAACCAAAGTAATTAACTCAGGATCGACAGAGAATTCATAATCCTTATCAGTAACAAAGATAGGTGAAGTAGTAAACTTAGGATCATATTTCATTCCAGTATTCAAAGATTTTTCTTTCAACTTGACTAGTAATTTCTTAAGATCATCTCTATCCTTATAAGCAAGAAACTCTTTAGCTACTTCCCAATCCATAATATAACCCTCCGGTATATCAGGCAATTCATATCTAGGAGAGCTAGGCCTAATAAGTGTTTCAAAGTTTTGAGTTTCAAAGACTTCATCGGTTTCATTAATTTCATTAGTTTCAGCATTCTCAATATTTTTAGCTCTAGCAAGTTGTTCATCAAGAAATTCACCTAGTGGCACAGTATCATCAAGCAAAGTACTAGCATCATTCATAACAGAAGTAGCATCATCAATTACTTGCGACATAGCAGGATTAATAGCAGGTGGTCATGTTGCAAGCTTATTCAAAATAGAAGGTGAATCAAGTGCAGACTGTGATCGCGCTCCAGTGAATTTAAACAATTATGTTATTGAAAGCAAATGTTTCTGTTTTTGCACAGAATCAAGTCAACTATCATCCTCTATCCCAAAGGCTTTACTCGGTACTTTATTGAAACAAAAGCTATAAAACATGATTAATACAGTAGCCTAATCATGTGAACACTCAAAAACACTAGGTATAAATATTGGGTTGTCTCCCAACAAGCGCTTTTCTTTAATGCCTTTTTAGCTAGGCATGATGATTTCAAGGATGCTCACATAAAAGATAAGAATTGTAACACAAAGAGAGCATCATGAAGCATATGACAAGCATATTTAAGCCTAACCCAATTCCTATGCATAGGGATTTTGTGAGCAAACAACTTATGGGAACAAGAATCAACTAGCATAGGAAGGCAAAACAAGCATGACTTCAAAACTTTCAACACATAGAGAGGAAACTTGATATTATTGCAATGCCTGCAAACATATATTCCTCTCTCATGATAATTTTCAGTAGCATCATGAAGGAATTCACCAATATAACTATCACATAAAGCATTCTTTTCATGATCCACAAGCATAGAAATTTTATTACTCTCCACGTAAGCAAATTCCTTCTTATTCGGAATAGTGGGAGTATCATAAGAAACTCGAATACTGTAAATTGTTTCCACATTAAAAGAGTAATGTTCAAAAAAAGGGTAATCATTATTATGACAAGCTTTATAAATATAGTCATCACTACTTTTTATAACATAAGTGTCATCACAATAATCATCATAAGTAGCAACTTTGTTCTCATCATAATCAATTGAAACCTCTTCCAAGATAGTGGAATCATTAATAAATAAAGGCATGACCTCTCCAAATCCACTTTTATCATTATAATAAGATTCAACAACCTCCAAAATAGTGGGATAATTATCTACTACCCCTATAAAAGAAAGAGAGGGCGGAGAACCAAACAATCAGACCCATCCATCAACGAGATCTAATGGTCCTAAATCCTTCCGTGTTTAACACAAAAAACCACGCATTAAGGCACATCGATCGCTAACTCTGCCGTGCCGTTCAAAAAAAAATGCACGCCCGCACGACCTCTCGCCCACGTAGCCTCCCCGCACACCCGCATCGATCGCTATTCCCTCGATCCTCCTCATGCGCCGTTCCTCCCGCCGCCTCCCATCCGTCGCCGCACTCTTCGCCGCGGGAGCCGCCCGCCGCGGCAATAGCCGCCGGAGCCGCCCGTCGCGCCCTCCGACGCCCAAGCTATCACTGGAGCCGCCCGTCGTGCCTTCTGCCGCAGGTCGCCGTGGCCGCAGGAGACCCCTTCACCGCGGGGGGGCCGCCGCGTGAGCCGTCTGAGCCACTCAGCTTGGAGTCCTCAACCGCCGCCGCGCACGCAGGTGAGAGGAGCGCGACCCTACAGGTTCCTATTGGGTTGGGTACCGTACTGATGGCTGATGCATGCGGCGGGTTGGGGATTGGGATGCAGGTGGCGTCATACGTCTCCAACGTATCTATAATTTATGAAGTATTCATTCTATTATATTATCCATCTTGGATGTTTAATGGGCCTTACTATGCACTTTTATATTATTTTTGGGACTAACTTATTAACCAAGAGCCCAGTGCCAGTTTCTGTTTTTCTCCTTGTTTCAGTGTTTCGCAGAAAACGAATATCGAACAGAGTCCAAACGGAATGAAACCTTCGGGAGAGTTATTTTTGGAACGGAAGCAATCTAGAAGACTTGGAGTGTACGTAAGGGAAGCAACGAGGAAGGCACGAGGCAGGGGGCGCGCCTACCCCCTGGGCGCGCCCTCCACCCTCGTGGGCCCCTCGTGGCTCCCCTGACCGACTTCTTTCGCCTATATATATCCATATACCCTAAAAACATCGGGGAGCAGAATAGATCGGGAGTTCCGCCGCTGCAAGCCTCTATAGCAACCAAAAACCAATCGGGACCCTGTTCCGACACGACTGCCAGAGGGGGGATCCCTCACCGGTGGCCATCTTCATCATCCCGGTGCTCTCCATGACGAGGAGAGAGTAGTTCACCCTCGGGGCTGAGGGTATGTACGAGTAGCTATGTGTTTGATCTCTCTCTCTCTCGTGTTCTTGATTTGGCACGATCTTGATATATCGCGAGCTTTGCTATTATAGTTGGATCTTATGATGTTTCCCCCCCTCTACTCTCTTGTAATGGATTGAGTTTTCCCGTTGAAGTTATCTTATCGGATTGAGTCTTTAAGGATTTGAGAACACTTGATTTATGTCTTGCCGTGCTTATCTGTGGTGACAATGGGATATCACGTGATCCACTTGATGTATGTTTTGATGATCAACTTGCGGGTTCCGCCCATGAACCTATGCATAGGGGTTGGCACACGTTTTCGTCTTGACTCTCCGGTAGAAACTTTGGGGCACTCTTTGATGTTCTTTGTGTTGGTTGAATAGATGAATCTGAGATTGTGTGATGCATATCGTATAATCATACCCACAGATACTTGAGGTGACATTGGAGTATCTAGGTGACATGAGGGTTTTGGTTGATTTGTGTCTTAAGGTGTTATTCTAGTACGAACTCTATGATAGATCGAACGGAAAGAATAGCTTCATGTTATTTTACTACGGACTCTTGAGTAGATCGATCAGAAAGGATAACTTTGAGGTGGTTTCGTACCCTACCATAATCTCTTCGCTTGTTCTCCGCTATTAGTGACTTTGGAGTGACTCTTTGTTGCATGTTGAGGGATAGTTATATGATCCAGTTATGTTATTATTGTTTAGAGAACTTGCACTAGTAAAAGTATGAACCCTAGGCCTTGTTTCCTAGCATTGCAATGCCGTTTGCAATCACTTTATTGCTTGCTACCTTGCTGTTTTTATATTTTCATATTACAAATACTCATATCTGTCATCCATATTGCACTTGTATCACCATCTCTTCACCGAACTAGTGCACCTATACAATTTACCATTGTATCGGGTGTGTTGGGGACACAAGAGACTCTTTGTTATTTGGTTGCAGAGTTGTTTGACAGAGACCATCTTCATCCTACGCCTCCCACGGATTGATAAAGCTTAGGTCATCCACTTGAGGGAAATTTGCTACTGTCCTACAAACCTCTGCACTTGGAGGCCCAACAATGTCTACAAGAAGAAGGTTGTGTAGTAGACATCATGGCGCGACGGATGGGGAGTACGACGAGGTTCTGGGGCAGCTCTCCTCTCTCACGCAGAACGTGCAGGCACACACCGGCAGCCCACGCAACAAGTGGGACCTCATGGACCGCTACATCCAGCTTTGTCCCCTCCTCCTCATGCTCCGCCTGAATCGTGATGAGGGAATGTGTTGTCTGATGCGGGTGAATTTTGTAAGATTCTCGAGCTGGAGGAGGCCATCGCGTGGATGAAGGTCATCCATGTCACCGGGACCAGAGGGAAGGTGAATCACGAGATAACATGTAATAACTCTCTCCCATTACAATACCAGAAGTTGTGTTCTACTATACTATTTGGCAGTAATGGGGCATTCTAATTTGGTTATGACATCTAAGCCACTATTGTGCAACAATGAAGTTTTACCAAATCAATAGTTTAGTGCTATTTGGCACTGACATGCAGTGTAACCAGTTACAGAGTTCCCCAATCTCTGCTTTGACTGATTTTCCACTGTACAGTTGGTGCCAAGGATTCGAGAAGGTGAACTAATACCAAGAACCATGTCGCCGGATGATTCCGGAAGAGACGGTGCTGATAGTCGAGGTATTTGAGCCTTCCATGTCAACTGTGCTTGGTTATTACATAACCTCCGTCATATGCAATTGATTATTACATAATCATCACCATTTTGTTAACTATGCTTGGTTCAAACATTCAGATTTGAGTTACGTATTTTCTCTCTGGAAAGCATGCAAAATAAATATATCGATTTTGTTATCTGGACCTTTAATGGTCTTCCTTTATATCCATGCATTTTCTCTTCCGTTCAGTTGTAATTATTTTACCATTTTCTTCTTGAAACAGATAAACGGTGCATTGGGTGAACTTGTTACTACAAAGATTTCCACATTCATTCTATCCCATTACTCATTTGCTTCGTAAGTTCCTACCATATGGTTTATGTTGATTTATTCTACTCATAATCATAATCACTAGCCGCTGTCGCCGCCACTTTGAGGCCTTAGCCACCAAGCGGCATCCTTTCCCATGAGGCTTAATTCAGTACATGCTTCTCTGAATTTCTATGAGATTAATTTAGTATATGTTTCTCTGAATGTTATCCTGCCAGGATGGAATGTATCATTGGAATGCAAGTTAGGATGATCTCTCTCCGTATGATATACTTTATGTTCTATGACAAATTTGATTTGTTTTTGGTGATGTACATGAATGGCCGCAGATGGTTGAGGATTGAGGGAATGTAGATGCGACTAGCGAGCAGTTACTCTGAGGTGCTTTCAGGTCACTGATTGCTTTCTACCGTATGCACACAACATGTCCCTCCCTTTATTTATGATTTGAACAGGATATTACATGGTGCTCAAGTTCTATTATATTTTATTCCTCTATAATTTGGTCCTAAAGATGACACCTTCCAGAATTTGGTTAGTTCTGTTCATGTCATGCTTGCCATGTTTTAATTAAGTTTGTTGCATGCCATGAGTTAAAGGGAACCTATTCCTATAGGATAATAGAATGCCACGAGTTGGGGTATGCTCTGATTTCTTAATTTTCTATAATCTGGAAGGCCAATTCGTATGAGTGCCTTCCTCCGTCGTCCATCCGCGGCCCCTTCACGCGCATGGTGCGCTCGACGCGCCGCCTCGACACGCTGCACTGGTATGTGTCCGACAGGCCCATACGAATTTTTGAATTTATCTGTGTGACTGGTTCATAGTAATATTCAACTTTGTCCATGTTGCAATGACAGTTAATTGTATTTGTTCTCTTTTGTGTTTTGCGAAAGGACCTCAACAATTAAACGTACACCCAGAGATGCAAGGCACCTACACAGTGTGAATGATACAAGTTCTAAGCTATCCAAGGCGTTGGTTTTTTTCTGGACATGGTTCAGTACGAAGAATGTACTGACATATAATTGCTAAAGCTTACATCACTGAATGATATAAGTAAAAATAGATATGCAATGTATAGGAACACTGATATCAGTTTTAGATATGGAGTACGAAGACCCCCTTCAAGAATCACTTTTTTGAACCATGCAATTTTCTCACATTATGCCAGTAGAAGGAAGAGAGTTAAACACATCAACACATATCTTGGGGAATATTGTTATGCTATGTCCAGTTATATACCATGTATACATATGTAAAAGGTTAAAAGTGAACAATATCTAGCAAAAGAAACCATGCCCGGGAGCTACATAGATTTTGGCCAAATAGATATTTAAGAACGGAGTTGGAACACTAGAGAGAGCAGGCCCGGGACACTGTTCTTTACAGTTGATTTTCTTCATCAAATTTGGTAGCCTGGAGATGCACAAGGAGGCGGATGGGATTAGTTTAATTTACTATGTCTTACTCCCTCCGTTCCATATTACTTGTCACTGATTTAGTACAAAGTTTTACTAAGGCAGCGACGAGTAATATGGAACGGAGGGAGTAGTTGTTAAATATATGTCCAAATGTTGATGCTCCTACTTACAAGTCGTATGAAATGTGGAAGCCGACGCTGGATATACCTTTAAAGCTGATGAAGATGATCTGGCTGCGTCATGTAATTTTTTGTACATCTGCTTCATATGTGAATTTCTTATTAATTTCCACGTGAGTTAGTTTGCTACAAAAGGTTGTATTTTCATTTGAACTATCAATTTGTTTTTGGTTCATGTCGTGGGCACGACGACGGATGGATGTAAATCCTTTGGAAAATCAGACAACAGTTAGATATGAAACATATCCATCTTATTGCAACTTGACATGTAAAACCTGTGTACAAGAGAAATCTTTACAAACTCAGGCTGACAATTAGCTATGAAGCATATCCATCTTATTACAACATGATTATGAAGTACTCCTACTGTACTTGTCTAACACAAGCACAAAATCAAACTCACAACACAAGAACCTGAGTCAAACTCTTGTAAATCAATACAAGAAAAGAAAGAGGAAATAGCTAGTTTGAACAAGCTGGCCCAGCAGACAATAACACTTGCAGGTATTTCCCTGGGTACTATTTCGTTGCTTCATCAGGATACAAAGACGCATCAGCATGCACTAAGTATGCCATCTTTGCCAAGGCAGGCACGCATGAAGTCTTGGCTTTTATTTTTGTGGGACAATGTCTCATCTTGTCGATGCACGTGAATTTCACGTGCATGCTTACTAGTTATCTAAAGTTGACACTTTTCCAAACCCACTTTCATAAATATTGCAATCATCATAAATAGGAGGCATGCTATCATCATAATAAATTTGCACATCAAAACTTGGGGGACTAAAAATATCATCTTCATCAAGCATACCATCCCCAAGCTTGGGACAAACATTAATTGCAGCAAATAAATTTTCAAACATGTCATTCTCATCAAACATAGCATCCCCAAGCTTGTGGCTTGGCATATCATAAGCATAATGGATATACATAGAATTAATACTAACAACATTGAAATCATGCTCATCATTCAAAGATTTAGTGCCAAACATTTTATTGACTTCTTCTTCTAACACTTGAGCACAATTTTCCTTTCCATCATTTTCACGAAAGACATAAAAAAGATGAAGCATATGAGGCAACCTCAATTCCATTTTTTTGTAGTTTTCTTTTATGGACTAAACTAGTGATAAAACAAGAAACTAAAAGATTCAATTGCAAGATCTAAAGATATACCTTCAAGCACTCACCTCTCCGGCAACGACGCCAGAAAAGAGCTTGATGTCTACTACGGAACCTTCTTCTTGTAGACTCGTGTTGGGCCTCCAAGCGCAGATTTTTGTAGGACAGTAGCAAATTTCCCACAAGTGGATGACCTAAGGTTTATCAATCTGTGGGAGGCATAGGATGAAGATAGTCTCTCTCAAACAACCCTGCAACCAAATAACAAAGAGTCTCTTGTGTCCCCAACACACCCAATACAATGGTAAATTGTCTAGGTGCACTAGTTCAGGGAAGAGATGGTGATACAAGTGTAATATGGATAGTACGTATAGGTTTTATTAATCTGAAAACATAAAAACAGCAAGGTAGCAACTAACAAAAGTGAGCAAAAACGGTATTGCAATGCTTGAAAACAAGGCCTAGGGGGTTCATACTTTCACTAGTGCAAATTCTCTCAACAATGATGACATATTTGGATCATATAACAATCCCTCAACGTGCAACAAAGAATCACTACAAAGTTTCTTTCAGAGAACGTAGGACGAAAACGTGCATCAACCCCTATGCATAGATTACCCCAATGCCACCTCCAGAATCCACAAGTTGAGTACCAAAACATACATCAAGTGAAACAATAGAACATCCCATTGTCACCACAGATATCCCATCGCAAGACAAACATCAAGTGTTCTCAAATCCAATACTCAAACACAAATAACAAAACCTCAAAGAGCAAGACTCAATTCATCACAAGAAGGTAGAGGGGGAGAAACACCATACGATCCAACTATAGTAACAAAGGCCGCGGTACATCAAGATCGTGCCAAATCAAGAACACGAGAGAGAGAGATCAAAGACATAGCTACTAGTACATACCCTTAGCCCCGAGGGTGAACTACTCCCTCCTCGTCATGGAGACCGCCGGGATGAAGAAGATGGCCTCCGGTGATGGTTTCCCCCTCCGGCAGGGTGCCGGAATGGGCTCCCAATTGGTTTTCATGGCTACAGAGGCTTGCGGCGGCAGAAGTTCTGATCTAAGGTTCTTTCCGGGGGTTTCCGTATTTATAAGAATTTTTGTGCCGGTCTCACGTCAAGGGGGTGCCCGAGGTGACTGTCGGTGTCAAAACCGGCGTATCTTGGGTAGGGGGTCCCGAACTGTGCGTCTAGGGTCAATGGTAACAGGAGACAGGGGACACGATGTTTACCCAGGTTCGGGCCCTCTCTATGGAGGTAATACCCTACTTCCTGCTTGATTGATCTTGATGAATATGAGTATTACAAGAGTTGATCTACCACGAGACCATAATGGCTAAAACCCTAGAAGTCTAGCCTGTATGATTATGATTGCCTCTACGGACTAATCCCTCCGGTTTATATAGACACCGGAGGAGACTAGGGTTGTACAAAATCGGTCACAGAGAAAGGAATCTTCATATCCGAACGCCAAGCTTGCCATCCACACCAAGGAGAGTCCTATCCGGACACGGGAGAGGGTCTTCTGTCTTGTATCTTCACGGCCCATCAGTCCGGCCCATGTCCAACTGGTCGGACGCCCGAGGACCCCTTAATCCAGGCTTCAATGACGAGGTGTCCGGCGTGCAGATTGTCTTTGGCATTGCAAGGCGGGTTCCTCTTCCAAATACTCCAACGCATCCTTCAAACATCGAAAACGTGTTCGGCTCTGCAAAACAAGTACCACACACAACCACAGAGAGTATAATATTTCACGAGTCCAATCTGCTGACAACTTTGGTAGCGTGACATCATGTCCCTGCCCGATCATTATTTGAACCGTTTTTAGCCTCCCGCTCCATATTTTGAGACGCGGTTTTTTGGCATGTCTTGTCAAAGCAGAGATCATGTCCCCTTATTGCGGGATTCTCATCAACACGGGCGTGGGTAATCCAACCATTCCGTTGGCATGATCCCTGGGAAATAGGCAAGCTTTAAGGCCTATGAGGAGACATTTGATATTCATTGCCTTTATAAAGGGGCACAGACCCGTCTTTCTCCTCTACGCCTACCCCTTCCTCAACCTTTCCAACCTTGAGTTCCAGCACCCAGGTTTCAACTTTGTTGCTCCGAGCCTCCCAGCCATGTCTGGATCCAGCCCTCAAGGCTGGTGGGTGGCCTCCTCTGTCACAGAGGAGGATATCGCAAAGCTCCGGGCGGTAAGATACCTGACCGTGGAAATCCTCCACCGGCTCCCTGCTAAAGAGCAGGTTATTCCTACCCCCAGATCCGGTGAGAGGGTCGTATTCATCTCCCCCTTCCTCCGAGGGTTAGGGTTCGCTCTCCATCCCTTCGTTCGCGGACTCATGTTCTATTACGGGCTAGATTTTCATGATCTAGCTCCGGACTCTTTTCTTCACATCTCGGTGTTCATCGTCATGTGCGAGGCTTTTCTCCGCATCCCCCCACACTTTGGCTTATGGCTCAAGACCTTTAATGTGAAGCTGAAGGTAATCGAGGGGAGGCAAGCAGAGTGCGGTGGTGCCACGGTGAGCAAGCTCACCAATACTCTTTGGCCAAAAGGCTCTTTCATGGAATCCTCCAGCTTATGGCAGCTCGTTCGGCAGGACAGCCTAGATGCCCTGGAGGAGGAGCGCGGCGTCGCAAAAGCCTGTTCTGCATTTTATCAACAGCAGGCTCGCAGGTATCAATGCAGAGAAGTGCGGGCCAAAACCTACAACGTCGGTGAACTCGTTCTACGCCTGCCGGAGAAGAAAAAGGACAAACTCAAGCCCAAGTGGGAGGGTCCCTTCATCATCGACGAAGTTCTCACCGGAGGAGCGTACTGCTTGCGTGATACGTCAGACAATCGACTAGAGCTGAATCCCTGGAAAGCGGCCAGCCTCCGAAGTTTCTATGCCTAGCGCCGAACTCTTTGTTCGTCTCCTTCCTCTTATTGTCTTCATTATTTCTTCTCTCTTTTCTTTTTTTCTTTTTTAGCCTTAAAGGCTTTCATGCGGTTGGACCGTGCACCCCCGACGCATACATCTTCAAGTATGTATGTCTGTCATACCTGGGGGCTTCTTGGACAGAAGCTTGCTATTTCTATTTTCCGAGCATAAAGCTCATCACATATGTGTTTTCTCCCATATATACCTTTTATTTGCCATTATATGCATCGATATGACTTAATTTTTGGCCAAGTTGGGTTGCCTGGCTCCTGTGCTTATGCCCTACGTTCCCGTTAGTTCGGCTAGGGCATAAAGGGAGCACCTCTGCGATTGTTACTGTCAGGTCATCCGGATGTGTACCTCAGACTGGGTGAAGCCGAAAGCTAGCGTTCTTAAGGTAATATTCGGTCGGTAAATTAAAGATGTTTTTTGCACTCGCCCCATTATGAACCCCCAGAAGTCAAACATGCTGTGATTTTTCCATCACAGTCCGGACATGCACGTAGATGCATGCATACCCAGGGAAAGGAACCCTTACAGGAACTATTCTCTTTGGAAGATGTTTCTTACAATCTTAATGTAATATAACATAACAAGCCGGATACTTGTCTGTTCAAGCAACTATGACCCCTACGCCTGGTTTCCGTGCATACCTGGTCTACTCGGCTGTTCTGGTATTCAGAAACACTCCGCACCTTCGAGTCGAGAGGTTGAAGTGAAAAGGTCTGCCATGACAAGCGTTTTACAATTCAGCTAGAGTCACAGATATAAAGGAAAGTACATAGTCACTTGGACTCAAAAACTTCCTCCTCTATGCCGTCCAGCAGGCTGTCTAACTTACAATCCTGCTGAGAATACTTGGCGGCTATTTCTACTTGACCATATACTAAACTAACGGGAATTTCTTCCCCGTCTGACCCTAGCGGTCCGACCCGGGCCATGTGATTCGGATCCAGCTTGGTATATCGTGTTTTTACCATGGCCGAGGCCTCTCGCGCACCCTCTCGGCAGGTCGATATCTTCCATAGTCGGAAACGCCGCCGCGCTCCCTCGAACAGCTCTACAAGCTTCTCCATACTCCCTGGAGGGGAGTCGGATGGCCATAAGGCCTTGGCTACACTCCACATTGCCTGCCGAGCTTGCTCGTGCAATTGCGACAACCCTTGCAGAAGATCACTTAATGATCCGGACACCTCCTCTCCGGGACTGCCCGTCAGCATACCTGCAACCATAGCTATATCAGCTACTTTTACCTCCAAACTGTTATAAGGTCAATTCGGTCACGTACCGAATATGCCGCCTCGCAGCCTTTTGTTCTCCTTCACGGAGTCGGCTAGCTGGGCTCGTACATCTTTTAGTTCTTCGCCCAGTTTGGTGTTTGAATCTTGGAGTTTGTTTTTCTCCTCCCTGACTTTGGTCAGGACGCGCTCGCCTGCAGCATGTTGTCTCTTCGCCTCTCTTTCGCTCGTCTGCGCGGCCTTCAGTTCCTCTTCCAGTTGGTACGATGACCCTGTTAAGAGACAAGCAACAGTTTTAATATAGCTGGTGTATCATTTTTTGTTTCTCGATGGAGGGAAATATTACCAGAGGACGCCTTCTTGGACTTCTCCAGTTCGGCGGTCACTGAGTTTAATTGCGTCTGGCACTTTTCTAGCTCTTGGGCTAGCATGTTGTTTTTCTCCCACAGAGCCTGGTTACGCAGCGATCCTCAAATCAGTTGTCCCAACTACTTTAAGTCTCGGGGGCTATTGGCATACGGTTATTATACCGAGACACAACAAACTTACCTGCACATCTTTTAAATGCTGCTTTATGGCTCTGCTAAGCCCATCTCGAGCAGCTCGAATGTATGCATCAGCCGAGCTGAAGGCATTAAATGCCTCTTTTGAAAAGTGGGGGTCTCGTAAAATGGCCCTCCGGTGCCGATGATTCATGGCGCTCTCCACTTCTGAGTTGGTAACAGACATATTTTCTGAGCCCTCGGGCGAGGGACACTCCGGCGTCACTCCCATATCGGCCCCCGTCCCCGCGGCTGAGACTGGATCCTGGCTGTTGGGAGTATTACTGACCGGACCCACGGACACAGTCCGGCGGACTCTTTTCCTGATACAGGACGAACATGAAAGTCACGGTTGGACGCGACTATTAAAACGTATTTGCAAACCCATACCTCTTTAACGAGGGCCCGACCATGTCTTCGTTTGCCTTCCTCTTCGGAGGCTTACCCGGTGCGGGAGCCGCTCTCTTTGGATTCGCTCCTGGAGTAGCACGGTATGTACAACGCCTCCCCTTCGAAGCACGAGACAGTGCGGTGGGTGCGGCGGAACGAGGGAACCCTTTCGGGGGAGATGTCTCCTGACTACTTACGTGTGAAGCGGGGAGAAGACCAGGATAATCGGCGATAATGGGCACTTCGGTGCCGTCATAGCTCGCCTGATAAAACACTCCATTCTCGAGCACCACGGATATATCCGGATCCTCTTCGAACCCAGGGTCAAGGTCCCGATTGTGGTCCTTGGGCGGCGGGGCGGGGCTATAAAGCCCCTCGGAAGTCTTTCGCCAGTGCTGTTATAAATGGACGGATTAATATTTCAGTAAACGAAGCTTAGGGAGTGGAATGGATGGAGAAAATAAAAATTTGGAACTTGCCCAGCTAGGAGGATTGTACATGGAATATCCTTCTCTATGGGTGATGCGCAGGAACTCCTCTTCCTCACCCTTGAACAGTTCGGCCAATATTTTGGCTAAGGCGGTAGGGGTGTCCGGACCTTTCCCACCGCAGCGAGAGGCGTCGTATTCCCCATTATAATTCCACATGGGAAGTCCTCTGTATTGGAGTGGCTGAACTCCCCGTACTATGGAGGTCGCCATCACTTCGACTATCGTGTACCCGGATTGAGCAAGCGTCCTGATCTTGCTCAGGAGTTGGCGAACTTCCGCACTATCTTCCTCCTCAAGGCTTCAAGGGCGCTAGCTTTGGCGTTTCTTTAGAGGAACACTCGCAAACTCGGGTTGACCTCTCCGGACTAGATCTGGAAGTACGATGTCATCAATATAGAACCACTCAGAGGTCCACTCTTCGGAAGCTTTCTTCGGTGTGCCGGATAGGTATCCGGTCTCAGCAACACACCATATTTCGGCCCCGCCCACTTCAAATATCGATCCCTCATGGTTGCGCGGGACAAGCCAAAATAACCTTCTCCATAGATCAAAGTGGGCCTCACAACCTAGGAATAGTTCGCATAAAGCGACATAACCCGCAATGTGCAGGATGGAGGTTGTGGTAAAATTGTGCAGCTGGAGGCCATAATACTCCAGAAGCCCTCGGAGGAATGGGTGAATTGGAAATCCCACGCCCCTCAGCAAATGGGGACGAAGCACACTCGTTCTCTCACAGACGGATTGGGGAAATCCTCCGTTTGGGTTTTGCCGTTGAAAGAGGCCAATCCCGCTCGTACAGGGACCAGATCTGCAGGAGGGAGAAATCCCTGCGTTTGCAGCTTCTCCAATTGGCTGTGGGATACAGAGCACCTCTCCCACTTGCCCTTCTCTAGGTTGGAACGGGAAGAGGAGCAAGGAATGTTGGCCATGTTGGAATGGTCTCTCCTGGCGGTCTCTGAGGATTTTCTCCGCGTGGTGCCGAATGGATTTGAGATCCAATCTCTTTAAATAGACGCTCTTTCTTGCATGGCTAGGGTGTTATTTTCAAAAAATACCCTGACCGTCCGCATTCGCCCGACATGTGGAAGCTGAAGTCATGGTTACACAAAAGCCGAGGGGTGTGGCATTGAATTATAAGCCGAATACATTACCTGGAAGCCGTCGGAGGAGGAACCCGCCTTGCAATGCCGAAGACAATCTGCGCGTCGAACATCTTGTCATTGAAGCCTGGTTCGGGGGCAACTGAGGGAGTCCTGGATTAAGGGGTCCTCGGGTATCCGGCCTGTTAGCCATGGGCCCGACTGATGGGTTGTGAGGATACGAAGACCAAAGACTACACCCGTGTCCGGATGGGACTCTCCTTGGCGTGGAAGGCAAGCTTGGTGGCCAAATATGTAGATTCCTTTCTTTGTAACCGACCTTGTCTAACCCTAGATCCTCCCGGTGTCTATATAAACCGGAGGAGTTAGTCCGGAAACAGATATACTCATTACCATAGTCATACATGCTAGACTTCTATGGTTTAGCCAACACGATCTCGTGGTAGATCAACTCTTGTAATACTCATATTCATCAAGATCAATCAAGCAGAAAGTAGGGTATTACCTCCATAGAGAGGGCCCGAACCTGGGTAAACATTGTGTCCCCTGTCTCCTGTTACCATCGACCTTATACACATAGTCCGGGACCCCCTACCCGAGATCCGCCGGTTTTGACACCGACAGTGGGTGGGACGTAAAATTCCCTGCTCTCAGCCCCTGGTCCGGGCTGGGCATAGTTCGGACATTGCTCCTCCGTAATGACAAGGGATTGCATTAAGTCCAGGGCCTCGCTTAAAGGCGAGGTTTGGTCCGAGAGAAGAGAGCCCGTGGAGCACAGCGAGAGGGAGACTCCTTGGCCGAACTCACACGATGCTGACTCCGAAGATTCGGAGCCAGTGTCCGGAGACGGGTTCGGCTTCAAGATGGTTGCCAGCGACACCTCTTCCCCTGGCTCTCCCACAATGGGCCTCGTGGCCACAGATAGTCCGGCGAGCTCAGGGAGCCCGTCTTCGGACCCGGTGATACGCTCGAGATCTAAGGCCAGAGTGGAGGTTGGGGGCGCGAATCCTTGGAAGATCAAGTCTCCTCGGATATCAGCGACATGGTTCAGATTTCCAAAACTAATCTGGTAACCTGGGCGTAGCTGTCAATTTGCTCTAGACGGCCAAGCAAGTTGGCCTGCAGTGCAAAGCCGCGGAACACAAAGATCTGGCCGGGAAGGAAAACCTTTCCCAGGGCATCATTGTTGTAGATGATTGATGGAGCCATCGAACCTTCTGATGACGACGCAACGGAACTCTCAATGAGAGCACCAATGTCGGTGTCAAAACAGGCGGATCTTGGGTAGGGGGTCCCGAACTTTGTGTCTAGGGTCGATGGTAACAGGAGACAGGGGACACGATGTTTACCTAGGTTTGGGCCCTCTCTATGGAGGTAATACCCTACTTCCTGCTTGATTGATCTTGATGAATATGAGTATTACAAGAGTTGATCTACCACGAGACAGTAATGGCTAAAACCCTAGAAGTCTAGCATGTATGATTATGATTGCCTCTATGGACTAACCCCTCCGGTTTATATAGACACCGGAGGAGACTAGGGTTGTACAAAATCGGTTACAGAGAAAGGAATCTTCATATCCGAACGCCAAGCTTGCCATCCACGCCAAGGAGAGTCCTATCCGGACACGGGAGAGAGTCTTCTGTCTTGTATCTTCACGGCCCTTCTGTCCGGCCCATTAATCCAGGACTCCCTCAATGACCACAACCCCGGAGCCCCCTCCCGTGGGGGTAGGGCGCGCCTAGAGGGCTTGTGGACTCCTCGTCCACTTCCTGGCCCAGCTCTTGTGCTTTGGGGGTCTCTTCTGGTCCATAAAAAAGCATCGTAAATTTTCAACCCATTCCGAGAACTTTTATTTCTACACAAAAAATGACACCACGGTAGTTCTGCTGAAAACAGTGTCAGTCTAGGTTAGTTATAATCAAATCATACCAAAACCATATATTTTTTTTTGTAAACATGGCATGAATACTTCATAAATCATAGATGCGTTGGAGACGTATCAGCATCCCCAAGCTTAATTCCTGCTCGTCCTCGAGTAGGTAAATGATAAAAGAAAGAATTTATGAAGTGTGAATGCTACCTAGCATATTTATCAATGTAATCTTCTTTATTGTGGCATGAATGTTCAGATCCATAAGATTCAAAACAAAAGTTTAATATTGACATAAAAACAATAATACTTCAAGCATACTAATAAAGCAATCATGTCTCACTGGTACGCGTGGGTCCTAAACAAACGGTTTTTAACCCCTTTCCGCGACAGCATTTGGAACCGTCGCCAAGCGAGTGTGGGCGATAGGGGGGTCCTTCCCACATGACCCAGAAACCGTTGGGGATATGCTCTCCTGGCACACTCGTTCGGCAAAATGAGGTTGTGTGCGACTGGCGAGCGCTCAAATACGGAAATACATACAGTAGAGCTAAAAAATACAATTATATGGCGAAATTGTTTCCGGTTGCAAGTACATCCCACACAGTCAGTCCCCGCTAAACGTTTCCGTTCGTATGTACATCTCACACAGTCGCTCCAAGGAAAACGTTTTTGTTCACAGGTACATCACACATAATTTTTCCCGTTAAATCGTTTGCGTTATTGAATGTATCACACACGGTCCGTAGAAGAAACTGTGTGGCAAAGGCTGTCCATCACACATAGTTTTTATGTGGTAAATGTTTGCGCAAGGTGGCCTAATGCAAACAGTTTTCAGGAGAAAGTCGTGTGTGATTGTTCATTGATCCAACACGGTTTATTCCTAGAAACTGTGTGCGTTGCCTGAGGTCATCGCCCACGGTATTTTTTCAAGAACCGTTTGCAATAGCGAAACCCAATTAGCAGGCTAATTCGCCATTAGCAAGCTAATTATCTGATTAATCATAATCCATGTATTAATCTAATTGACATTTCATATTAAGCACACAATATATTTCATTTCCATATTAAGGAAGCAGAATTTCATAATTGAAATACATCAGAGTACAACATGATATGGCTTCAGCACTCAGCTACCCCATTACACAACTGCACCAGCAGCAAGTTCCACATGCAACATGTAGAACCTTTCGAAATTAGCATCATAGACGGTATATAGACAGATGCATCTCATCTGGAAAACTGCTGAACCGGAAGGCCAGTATTGAGCCTTCATTCATGTTGAAGGTCTTTGCAACTTTAGGCCAGTGCCCGTGGATGATTGACCGTTCGTCCTTCGTCCTCTTCAGGAACACTTCAATATTGAACCATAGGTGTTGTATGAAAACCTTCCTCGCCTCCTGACCATAGAGGTGGTTTGAGAGGTAATCATTAGTGAACTGCTTTGGAAAGGCCTGAAAACAAGGATGTGCATAAATATCTTCTCTATATTGGAAATGGGGCAAAGGAATAAAAAAGGCAAGGTATAATAGTTAGTACCATCTTGTAGTGAACTCATGTCTTCTTCATTGTACAGACAAAGATCTTGTTGTTTTTTGTCGCTAATTTCTTTATCCTAACAATCTTTCTGAGTTTCTTGATTTGATTGATATTCATGGACAACTCATTTCCCCATATGCAAAAAGGGCCGAACAGTGGGTCAAAACCTCTGACAGCAGGACCTACATGTGCAAGACCAAATTGTTAAAAACCAAAATATTAGAATGGTTCCTGCAATTGCACAATAATGTGCTATTAGACAACCAACCATGCACGTGCTAACCTCGATTGTAAACCTCAGTGCTTCCCATTGTTTCCCTGCAACACATATAAGGTAGTTAGTTATCAGGTTAAGTAAGGGCTCGCATGCTATCAGTAAAATATGTTGATGAAAAATAAGCACATTGTAGATTCATCAGATTAATTCAAGCCACATAGAAAACCCATTTACCCAAACCAAGCATGATTAAGAACTAGGAAATATAGCACTTGTATATGTTTCTCACGTATTAAGTGCAGCCAAATTTGATTTATTCCTCACACGCACAACAATACAAAATTCTACCCACGACAATTGGACATCGCATTGCAGAATTGAACCAAGCAGTTAAATAAACACCACAACCAATGAACCAAACATTAACTGAGCACCACATTGCATAATATAACATACTCCTAATAGAAGATCAGAGAGTTAACCAAACAGTTAACTACAGCCAATTGTAGCAATTGTATTTGTTTCTCATGTATTTACTATAGCCAAATTCAATTATTCCTCACATGGTATACAATAACAGAATGCACCCACAATTTTGTAAAGATAAATTCGATTTATTTCTCACATGGAAGACAATACAAAATTGCAGCCTGAAGAATTGAACATCACATTTGCAGAATTGAAACAAACAGTTAACTAAAGACGACAACTAATTAACAAAACAGTTAATAAGTGAGCACCACACTGCACGACATATAGAACATATACACTAGAGCAACAAATTGCATGGTAAAATTAGATAGCACAATTCACTAGAATTTGTGAAGGAAAGGCATGAGTAGCACACGCAACGGGTAAATGATAATCCCCAAGTGCAGGGAATCATCGTAGCAATTCCCAAAGTTGGAAGTGATAAGTATGGAGTGTCGAAATCACAAGGAGCTAAAGGTAAGATCAATATTCTCTCACGTCCTATCTGCCACTGATATGACTCTACGTACACCGAATGTTTGCTTCCAACTAGAAACGAGAAATAAAACTATGTTGTGGGTATGAAGAGGATAACTTCGCATGATATCGGAGAGCTAAAACATAAAAGTAGGTGATGTTATCATAAAGTTAGAATATATTACTAAATATTATAAATAGCGAGTGTGGAATAATGATGGATCGGTGTGCGGAATTGTTCTAGGCAATTGTTAACAAGACCGGTAGCCGTCATTGCAATTTCTTATGAGGGAGAGGCATAAGCTAACATACTTTCTCTTCTTGGATCATATGCACTTATGATTGGAACTCTAGCAAGCATCCGCAAGTACTAAAGATCATTAAGGTGAAACCCAACCATAGCATTAAAGCATCAAGTACCCTTTATCCCATACACCACAACCCCCTTACTCGCGTTTATGCTTCTGTCACTCAAGCAACCCACTATAAGCGAATCATGAATGTATTGCAACACCCTACAGCGGGAATCCCTCACGCTTGCGTGACACGGAGGGCACAATAGGACATCACCAAAATAAAACAGACAACTTGTACCAATCTAGATCATCAATCAACCTAAAGACAAAGGAGATCTACTCAAAACATCATAGGATGGAAACACATTGGATCATAATATGTGGCATAGAGCACCATGTTCAAGTAGGGATTACAACGGGGTGCGGGAGAGTGGACCGTGTAAAATAGATGAGGATGGTGATGATGATGGTGATGTTGATGAAGACGATCACCGCGGCGATGATTCCCCTCCCGATGGCACTCCGACGCCACCGAGAGAGAGGAGGAGAGGTTCTCCCCCTTGTGCTTCCTCCTCCATGGCCTCCCCTTGGATGGGGAGAGGTTCTCCCTCTGGTCCTTGGCCTTCATGGCGATGATGGCCCCTCCGAGGTCCTCCTCCATGGCCTTCGGTGATGATGGCCCCCTCCGGCCAGAGAGGGCCTAGATTGATTTCTCGTGGCTACAGAGGCTTGCGGCAGCGGAACTTCCGATCTACGTTATTTCCTGAAGGTTTCTATATTTACAGGAGAAGTTGGCATTGATTTGACATCAGGGGGATCCTCAGGGAGTCCACGAGGCAGGGGGCGCGCCCCCCAACATCATGGGGCCCACGGGACTCCCCTCCAGTAGATTTTTGCTCCAGTATTTTTCATATTTTCTAGAAAAATTCTCCGTTGATTTTCATCACATTCCGAGAACTTTTATTTCTGCACAAAAACAACACCACGGTAGTTTTGCTAAAAACAGTGTCAGTCCGGGTTAGCTCTAATCAAATCATACCAAAATCATATAAAACTATTGTAAACATGGAATTGATACTTCATAAATTAATATAGACTAACCAAGAATCAACTAGCATAGGAAGGCAAAACAAGTATAACTTCAAAACTTTAAGCACATAGAGGGGAAACTTGATATTATTGCAACTCCTACAAGCATATATTCCTCCCTCATAATATTTTTCAGTAGCATCATGAATGAATTCAACAATATAACCATCACATAAAGCATTCTTTTGATGATCTACAAGCATAGAAATTTTTCTACTCTCCACATAAGAAAAATTCTTCTCATTCGAAATAGCGGGATCACTAGTTCCAGAAGTTGACACTCTTCCAAACCCGCTTTAGATGATAGTATTATTCATGCTCAAAAAGATATAAGTGAAGTTCATGGAGCATTCTATAATTAATATAGACTAACGAATATCCAAGCTCAAAATATATAAGTGAAGCACACGAAGCATTCTATAAAACCATACTCAAAAGATTTAAGTGAAGCGCAAAGAGCATTCTATAAGGTCCTACTCAAAAGATATAAGTGAAGCACATGGATCATTCTATAAATCGATGAAGAGATATCTCATACTAGCAGGGTTCTTAAAGAAAAAGGAAAACACAAGGGACACAAATCATGCGAACAAAAAAAAACCGAGGTATACCGATATTTGTTGAAGAAGAAAGATGGGATGCCAACCGGGGCATCCCCAAGCTTAGATGCTTGAGTATCCTTTGAAATATTTACTTGGGGTGCCTTGGGCATCCCCAAGCTTGAACTCTTGCCTCTGTTTATTCTTCTCATATTGATAGCTCCTCGATCTTTGAACACTTCATCAACACAAAACTTTAACAAAAACTTTGTGAGATCCGTTAGTATACTAGAGCAAAGCACTACCTTTAGGTGCTGTTGCAAACTCATTCCAATTTCATATTAGCACTTTATCTACTGTATTACAACTTCACCATGGTTCATACCCCCCGATACTACCCATAGATTCATCAAAATAAGCGAACAACTCATAGAAAACAGAATCTGTCAAAAACAAGACAGTCTGTAGTAATCTGGAAGTTCAGTAAACTTATGTAACTCCAAAAATTATGAAATAAATTTTACAATTTTAACAATTTGTACAGAAGTAATGTGCAAAAAGTTTCAGACCCATTTGACTTTCGAGTAAAAAATGTAAAATCACGCGCTACAGCCAAAGTTTCTGTTTTTGTTCTGCACATAGTAAACAAGCAATCTAATCATCCTAAAACCAAAGCTTGGCACATTATTTTTATAATACAAAGGATATACACAAGCGGATAATTATTTACAGAGAAACTTCCATGAAAAATTCTACATTGTTTCCGTGAGCATGAACACAAGTGCTCAAGGTCGACCCTCACTTCTTCAATGCATAACTTTCCAATCACTTCTCTTTTTGAAAAACTTTTTAGGCATGAGAGGCAAGATTTTTTTGTATTTTCATTCTTTAAAAAAATTGTATATTTCACCCACAACTAAACATAAACAAAAAGGAAAAACAAAATCTACTTAGTGAAGAAAACAAACAAGCACACACGAGAATATCAACCCCACGCTATTGCTCCCCGGCAACTGTGCCAGAAAAGAGCTTGATAACCCCCAAGTGCAGGGAATCATCATAGCAATTTCCAAAGGTGGAAGTGATAAGTATGGAGTGTCGAACCCACAAGGAGCTAAAGGTAAGATAAATATTCTCACAAGTCCTATCTGCCACTGATACGACTCTACGTACACCGAACGTTTGCTTCCAACTAGAAACGAGAAATAAAACTATGTTGTGGGTATGAAGAGGATAACTTTGCATGATATCGGAGAGCTAAAACATAAAAGTAGGTGTTGTTATCATAAAGTTAGAATATATTACTAAATATTATAAATAGCGAGTGTGGAATATTGATGGATCGGTGTGCGGAATTATCCTAGGCAATTGTTAACAAGACCGGTAGTCGTCATTGCAATTTCATATGAGGGAGAGGCATAAGCTAACATACATTCTCTTCTTGGGTCATATGCACTTATGATTGGAACTCTAGCAAGCATCCGCAACTACGAAAGATCATTAAGGTAAAACCCAACCATAGCATTAAAGCATCAAGTCCCCTTTATCCCATACGCCACAACTCCCTTACTCGGGTTTATGCTTCTGTCACTCAAGCAACCCACTGTAAGCGAATCATGAACGTATTGCAACACCCTACAGCGGGAATCCCTCACGCTTGCGCGACACGGAGGGCACAATAGGACAACACCAAAATAAAACATACAACTCGTACCAATCTAGATCATCAATCAACCCAAAGACAAAGGATATCTACTCAAAACATCATAGGATGGCAACACATCATTGGAGCATAATATGTGGCATAAAGCACCATGTTCAAGTAGGGATTACAGCAGGGTGCGGGAGAGTGGACCGCATAAAATAGATGAGGATGGTGATGTTGATGAAGACGATCACCGCGGCAATGATTCCCCTCCCGATGGCACTCCGGCGCCACCGAGAGAGAGGAGGAGAGGTTCTCCCCCTTGTGCTTCCTCCTCCATGGCCTCCCCCTAGATGGGGAGAGGTTCTCCCTCTGGTCCTTGGCCTTCATCGCAATGATGGCCCCTCCGAGATCTTCCTCCATGGCCTCCGGTGATGATGGCCCCCTCCGGCAGAGTGCCAGAGAGGGCCTAGATTGATTTCTCGTGGCTACAAAGGCTTGCGGCGGCGGAACTTCCGATCTAGGTTATTTCCCGAAGGTTTCTATATTTATAGGAGAAGTTGGCGTTGATTTCACGTCAGGGGGACCCTCGGGGAATCCACGAGGCAGGGGGCGCGCCCCAGGGGGTGGGCGCGCCCCCACCCTCGTGGGGACCACGGGACTCCCCTCCGGTAGATTTTTGCTCCAGTATTTTTCATATTTTCCAGAAAAAATCTCCATTGATTTTCATCGCATTCCGAGAACTTTTATTTCTGCACAAAAACAACACCACGGCAGTTCTGCTGAAAACAGCGTCAGGTCGGGTTAGTTCTAATCAAATCATACCAAAATCATATAAAACTATTGTAAACATGGCATGAATACTTTATAAATCATATAAAACTAAGCAAAATGGCAAGGTGCTCCTTCAAGATCTGGGGGTCGACACGAATGGCAGCCATCGCGACCTCATCCGCACGTGCGGCCGTGATTTAATTCTCCGCTGCCAAATGCTCCTTGAGGTCCTGGCTATACTGCGTGCACCAGGGCTTAGGCCGGCGCTTATTTGGTTGAGGGGTCGGTGATTTGGGTAGAAGGTGTCGCGCCCGCGCCGGCAGTTGGGGCATGTGGGATGTGGAAGAAGGAGGAGGATGGGGGTCGGGTGTGGATTACCTGCCTGGATAGAGGAGGCCGAGCAGCGTGAAGGAGGGTCACCGGCGAGGAAGCGGCAGCGCTGCAAGCAAGGAGTGAAGGTTTCAACTTGGAAAGGAAGGCAGAAAGAGGGGAAATGTGGCTTTTGGTAAGGGGGAGGGGGCGGGGAGGTAGATATTTCCGCGGAAGCCGAAAATTTGGAATCGCTTCAGCCAAAAAACTGGCGCGCGCAAAGTGTCATCAGACACGGTCCCTTATTCAGAACTGTGTACGATATGTGGACATCACAAACGATTCAGATAGCTTAACCCGTGTGTGATGAGTTTGAAAGTCAAAATTTTTGGTTCGGATTTCCATGGTTACAG